>NC_062296.1:70513583-70816613 GCF_902655055.1 Lutra lutra | reverse complement strand
GCTTTAACCCACTGAGCCACCCAGGAGCCCCAAAATCAGGCCATTTCTAAGCTCTAAGCTATCATTGGAAACTTTACAGCTTAAGTATTTTTTACTTGCTAAGGATAAGACTCTTTAATTGAAATCATTATTTTTGATCCTTAACCAACTTAAAGACCAAGAAATTCACCTTGAGATTATCAATAATAAACACACATGATAAAATCTAGTGATCCAATAGTTCACGAACCCCTGGGTATATTTTCTAAGAACAGATAACCAGCCTTATAGAAGTACCATGTATCTATATTTTCAAGATATTAGCTCATTAGAGGGGTATTTTATTTATTTATTTATTTATTTATTTATTTATTTATTTATTTTAAAAGATTTTATTTATTTATTTGACAGAGATGACAAGCAGGCAGAGAGGAAAGCGGGGGGGGGGGGGGGGAAGCAGGCTCCCTGCTGAGCAGAGAGCCCAATGTGGGGCTCGATCCCAGGACCCTGGGGTCATGACCTGAGCTGAAGGCAGAGGCTTTAACCCACTAAGCCACCCAGGCTCCCCTCGAGGGGTATTATTGCTACACTATTTTCACAGTATAACGTTCAACCAGATACAAAAAATGTAGTATGCATCAGAAAGAAAGAGGTTTGATTAAGAATTTCCAGGGCTGAAATGCAAACCTTAAGTGCGGAAACATGTTCTAGCACAACAGGGTCCACAGACAACTCAGTGATCCTGCCTTCTTTTTTCTGGGCTGCCAGCAAGCATAGCTAATAGATCACTGCACTCGCCTACTGAATCCAGATGGACCTTCTCATCATTTCAGTCCAAGAAGATACCACCAATTAATTAGAGTTTGCACTTGAGGTTATCCCCTGCTTTCTTTTTTCTTTTTTTTCTTTTTGGCACCCAGACCTAGCTAAATTAAAAACTTATTAAACATCTCTGTTCTGTGATATTAAGAAATTTCAAGACATGATTGCTTAAATTTGCAGATTTGGAACTAGAAGGAAATTAAGCCCAGGGACTGAATTTACATTAGATTAGTAGTGTATAGTTCTCTGCTTCATCCTAGTGAACTTGCTGGCTTTACTAAGTTGTTCTCAAGACAACATGTCCTTGCCATTCTGACAAACCCACAGAACTTCTGCTCCTGCCTCCTACATGTCAGTATGGGTTTCAGCACTCCACGGGAAGAAACACAATTTTCTTTCTCTAATCTGAATTCATAATTGGAAGTGGGAATAATAACTTAGGGGGAAAATCCTTTCAACTTCTGCAACACAGATCACCTCTCATTTCTGCCTAGTTTAAACACATTCAATAAACAAGAACATCCATCAAAGACTATTTCTGTAGCCTGAGGAAATGTGGAGAGTGCATGGAAACAATGCTAGCCTTCTTTTTCTAGCATTTTTTTTTGAAAACCCACAACTGTCTTTAGAAATGATTTATAACTATTAATTAAAAGTGAATAACTCCAACTATCCCATCTAACTCTGAGACAAACACATTAGAACATAAACAAGAAAAGGAAATACAAATAAAGTGCAAATAAAATTTTAGGGAAAGTTCTAAAATGAACTATTTCTCAACTGACAGACAACAGAGAATCACAATTTCAACTATTTTTTTAACCTCAGTTACTCTAGGTATTTACATATAAAAACATATTAAAATAGATATCAGAGTACAGTATGGTGACTATAGTTAACAATACTGTATTGCATATTGGCAATTTGCTAAGGGAGTAGATCTTAAAATCTCTTGTCACAAAAAAATTTTTAACTATGTATGCTGGTGGTTGGTACTGTGGTAATCATGTTTCATCTTTTTGCCATATATGTGAATACTGAATTGTTATGTTATGCACCTGATACTAACACAACATGCTATGTCAATCACGTCAATAAAAAAAAATAGGTACCAGACCAGCATAAGTAGTAAACAAAGGGGAAAAGAGAAGATTTTGCAATGACCAATACTTGCTGTGCAAAGAAAATAGAACAAAGGTGGTCGCAGCATCAGAAGAAAACAAAGGCATCAAGTGAAAAAAAGTAATGAAAAGAAAACATACAGAACAGGATGATTTGGTGTTAAAAGTCAAACCAAAAAAGCTGTAGTAGAACAGAAATTGAGGATAAGGCAAACTTTGAAGTTTTGATGTATAGAAGAGAGGAAGATAACGGAAAGTGACTAAGGGTGTTGTTTTAGCAACAGAAGAAGCGATTGAGGGCAGCTTTCTGAACTGATTGGAAAGGATGATGGAGGAATGAAAGTTCTCAGTGTGGGTATTGGGAGATGGGAAGATACAGGGAAGGAGAGATTTCAGCAGTGGAGTTCAGATTTTAAACATATGATGGAGTGATTGATAAAGATGGGATAGTAGTCTGGATGTTAGAAGGAAACATATCTCTACATTATCATTATCAGTCATCACTGAGAAAGGAAAGGAATAATTTAACAGGAAAGATAAGCTTGCAGGAAATTGAAAGTGAAATAAGATATGAGAAGATGTGAGAAAGAGATCAATAGAGAATTTTTCTTCAAAACATGCAAGTAAATTTTAGAGATACTTCTCAAAGAGTAATCAAGACTATTAAATAAATTAAAACTATTCAAAAAACACAGCACAATTCCCCATACACAGAGGAATTTAATAAAGAAAATAGTTTATTTCTAAATTGTGAAAACATGGATTTATTTTTGATTTACAGAGTTTTTAGGTCACATTCTATTACATAGTTCATTGAAATTACTTCCTATTTTTTCTGATATTATGAAACAGGCATCCAGAAAAAGCATGCACCCTAGTTTGTACATTTAGATCTATTTTTAAATAAATTTCCTTCCTCTATGATTTTTCCTCTTTTCAGTTCAAATGTACTATAGTGAAAGGTACCTTGGACTGGAATTCTTGATTGGGCTTTATTTCTGAGTATGTGTGTACACACACACACACACACACACACACACACACATGCACAAACACTGGGTGGACATGGATGGGTTGTTGAAACCTGGATGCCTTTTACTATTCTATCAGATAAAAAGATTACTTTCGGGGCGCCTGGGTGGCTCAGTGGGTTAAGCCTCTGCCTTCGGCTCAGGTCATGATCCCAGGTTCCTGAGATCAAGCCCTGCATCGGGCTCTCTGCTCAGCAGGGAGCCTGTTTCCTCCACTATTTCTGCCTGCCCCTCTGCCTACTTGTGATCTCTGTTAAAAAAAAAAAGATAAAAAGATTACTTTCAACCTAAGTCAATTGAGAAGGTTATCAAAAGAATATTAACACATTTGAAAGTGGTTTAAAGTAAAAAAAAAAGCACCATCAACCTCCATCCATCATTCACTGATTTGCTTATCCATTCCAAAAATTAAGTACCCACTACAGACCAGGTGTTGTCTGTGCTCTGGGATTACATTTGTGAATGAGACTACTCCATGACCTCCATTATGTATTTGTGTTATTAACAAATGACCTATTTCTGAGAGGTCCTAAGCATTTTCATTGTGGTAGGAAACAATGCTTGAATAATTTTTGCTGAAGAACACTAAAACATACACTTGTCGAAGCTGAGGGACAATCCAGATCATTGTCTTTTGTCAGTTTTTCTGTTATTGATTTTTTTGTTTCAAATTTTTATTTAAATTACAGTTAGTTAACATATAGTGTAATATTCATCTCAGGACTAGAATTTAGTGATTTGTTATTCACACATAATACCCAGGGCCCATCACAAGTGCCCTCCTTAATACCCACCACCCATTTCCCCATCCACCTGCCCACCTCCCCTCCAGCACTGTTGCTACTCTTTGATGATTTTAATGTAAATAAAATCACTTCAGGCCTTCCTCATTGTGCAACTTTGGGGAGCACTGCTCATATAGAATGTGATATGAATGGCATGTACTTGAATTTGTACACTAAGTAGTACTACTTCAATTTATATTCTTCAGTTTGATTAATAACACTTTGAAAAATTTCAACTGTATGTTTTAAAACAAACTCAGACTTACAAGAAAGTTTAAGAAATTAAATCACATATTCTCATATACCCTTCACCTAGAAACTTTTTTTTTTAACTTGACTTCTCTGAAATATAATTTATCTATTTAAGGACCAATTTCTACTCAGAAGGAAACTGTATAATGAAAACCTGCTTAAATGTGTTTGACATACAAAAGTAATTTTGAGACAAGTTTGAGTATAGAGAAATAAGATGGCTTAATTATTAATTTATCTTTAAGCATAGGGGACCAAAACTTCTCATAGAAATACCATGTATGCAAATAGCAGAGCCAAAGAATTAAAATCTTGGACTTGGGAACAAGATGGCTCAGGGTCAGTTTCCATTTACTATTTTGAGTTGCATGACCTTGAGCATGTTCATTAATCATCCAGTGTCTTAATTTCTTTGTCCATAAAGTGAAAATAATATTGTGTATCCTTTAAAGGTTTTTTGAAGGTTAAATGAGTTAATACTTGCAAAGTGCTTAGAATAGTATCTGGCACAAAGTAAGCACCATTAATGGTTTGACATAAAAATTCTGACAGCCAAACCAACAGCACTTTCTGATTTGTGGTATAAAACCATGGCTATATCTAAATTCTAAAATAATGAGAAAGATTGGTGGAGAGGGAGTGTGGTACATGTGTAAGTGTACTTAGGTGTTTATTTTATTTCTAAGTTTCCAGGGTTCTACACAATGTAGTGAAATGAAACTGATTAAATGAGACTTATCTTTAAAGGCAAACATATAAAAAATGTGGCAGTTAGTGTCATTATGTAATATACAGAAGTAACTTCATTCACTGTTTTTTAACATCACAAGGAACTTTGGGATCCTACAATATTGCCCAGTCTTAATTCTTTTTTTTAAATAATTTTTTTAATTTATTTTCAGCATAACAGTATTCATTGTTTTTGTACCACACCCAGTGCTCCATGCAGTCCGTGCCCTCTCTCATACCCACCACCTGGTTCCCCCAACCTCCCAGCCCCCCACCTCTTAATTCTGATCTTCATTTTTACTTTATGGTATTGGGACTATAGATAGAGGGCTCAAGTGTTTTGTTAATCTGTAGATCATAAGCCAGGGTCTGATCACTGGTTTTCAAATTAAATCCTAGAAAATTCTTGATATATAGATTCCTATAAACTTGAATTCAGATAATTTAGGTATTAAGATAAATTTAAATTTCCCATGTTTAGAAACATCAAAGTAAGTAGACATGTTGGGGAGAGAAAAACCCTGAGTGCTCTTGGAGAACAGAAGAGGTAAATAGAAGTTAAAAACAAACATTGGAAAACAAAAAGTAGATCAGCGGAAATTATCAAAATCACCAGCAAAGAGTTATGGGATCAAGCTCAGTACACACTGAGATATATTGATGGGGTATGAATGTGGCTGAGGGTTAGCCAGCATTACCAATGGGAAGAGACTTAAGGATAATGGAAACGAAATGAATAGTGTTAAAAAGCAAAAGGAAGGGGCGCCTGGGTGGCTCAGTGGGTTAATCCTCTGCCTTCGGCTCAGGTCATGATCCCAGGGTCCTGGGATCCAGCCCCGGGTCGCGTCGGGCTCTCTGCTCAGCAGGGAGCCTGCCTCCACCTCTCTCTCTGCCTGCCTCTCTGCCTACTTGTGATCTCTGTCTGTCAAATAAATAAATAAAATCTAAAAAAAAAAAAAAAAGAAAAGAAAAGAAAAAGGAAAAGGACCCAAATGGATTCACTGGTGCTAAGCCCACATCCCCAAACCACAGCTTAATACCTAACTCATCTGCACTTTCAGTGTTCCCCAGGAAAATAGTCTTAGCCAGTCAGTCAAAAATCTGCTGGTCAATACCAATGAGGTAATTTGCCACACAGACCTTTTCCATTTCCCAAACAAAGATGAGGTAATCTGCACTTTCCTCATCCTTTCCCTCCTTCTGCCTATAAGAACCTTCTATTTTGTACAGCTCCTTGGTGTTCCTCTCTACTTGCTAGTTGGGGTGCTGTCCAATTCATGAATCAACCAATAAAGCATTAAATTGTGGTTGGTTGAATTTTTGTTGTTTAACAATAGAAAGGCATGAAGGATACAAGTAGATCTGTGAGCGAAATATAACCAATTTTAGAAGTGAGGACTTCCAATGGAGTATAGAAAAGGGGTTATTACATGAGCAACAAAACTGGCAACGAATATATCAAGGCTTGAATATTTTTTTGAATTTCCAAATAAGACCTTTTTCAACTCTCTATAAGATAGTAAACTTTTTCAGCCTCTATTGATTCTAGTGCATTCACAGAAGGTTTCTGCACATTTGTTTTTCATCCGATCCACCTTTAACAGTATTGGAGCCTCCTAATTACATAAATGCTTATAGTAACTAATGAACAGAAAAACCAAATCACTATTCATAACATTTCAACTGAACTCAAGCTTACTTAAAGCTCTCTCAGAATTCTAAATGTTGTACATTTACAAAAATCAATGGCTAGAAAATGTAACTGCCAAGAAAACTGCTTTAGTTACTATTTATTGGAGTAAATTTACTGGACACTAAGGCCACTGAAACAATACAAGTGCTCTCTATGCCTTCAAGCTACCAGTTTATTGATAGGGTTAACAATATTTGGATGACAGTTTACTTTTCTTCTGAATCCAGTCTTAGGAGCTCATTAAATATATTTCTGAACAACAGTGAAAATGCCTACACGAAAGTATAAACCAATTTCCAGTGTTCAAATTAAAGGACTAAACAAAGACAGACACTTTCTTCCAGGCAATGTCCAGACATTGAAATTAGAGATTGAAGCCAATTGTCAAAATTTAACAGGTTAGGAAATCGACTTGAATTGTAATGCCCTCTGGCTTAAAATCTGACTTATTATTTTCTCAGAATATTTCACTCATCAGATGGTTTATTTGCTACTTATTATTTACCAATTACTGGCATATGTGCAGATGAGAAATAAACTCCTGAACTCAGCGTCTAGGGTAAGAGTGAGAAGAGCAGTCAATAGGACCAAGTACAGAGAAGGATCTCTGAACAGATCTCTATGTAACCAATGTCTGCTTAGCCAATTTGCTAGATTAATAAACATTGCATTTCTTCAAGAATGCACATTGTCTAATTCTTTCCTTAAGGTAAGATGGATTCTTTTTTTTTTTAATTTTTATTTTTTTTTCAGCATAACAATATTCATTATTTTTTGCACCACACCCAGTGCTCCATGCAATCCGTGCCCTCTACAATACCCACCACCTGGTGCCCCCAACCTCCCACCCCCCGCCCCTTCAAAATTCTCAGATCGTTTTTCAGAGTCCATAGTCTCTCATGGTTCACCTCCCCTTCCAATTTCCCTCAACTCCCTTCTCCTCTCCATCTCCCCTTGTCCTCCATGCTATTTGTTATGCTCCACAAATAAGTGAAACCATATGATAATTGACTCTCTCTGCTTGACTTATTTCACTCAGCATAATCTCTTCCAGTCCCGTCCATGTTGCTACAAAACTTGGGTATTCATCCTTTTTTTTTTTTCTTTTTTCTTTTTTTTTTTTTTTACAGCTTTATAAACATATATTTTTATCCCCAGGGGTACAGGTCTGCGAATCGCCAGGTTTACACACTTCACAACATTCACCATAGCACATACACTCCCCAATATCCATAACCCCACCCCCTCTCCCAACCCCCTCCCCCCATCAACCCTCAGTTTGTTTTGTAAGATGGATTCTTATAGATAATACTCAACTCTCTGGTAGGCACAGTGGTTCTTCTCCCACTAGGTGAGTGGGTACCTAAGTCAAGTTAATTAAGCCAGATTAAATTATTTCTAGAGTTACATAAATTAAGTAAATATTCTCAACTGACAAATGTGAGTTCTACAAAGACAAGGGCCTTGTAATCTCCAAGTAACTAGAAGGAATTCTACTTGGTATTTATTGCTTAAATGAATATGATCACAAAAATTCATTTACACAAAAACTAAATTAAGCATTTTAAAATTTGATTAAAAAGGTTTTAGTTCTCTATGCAAATTGCATCACAAGTTTATTTTTATTAAAAAATTTTTTGAGCATAGTTGACAGTGTTACATTAGTTTCTGGTGTACAATAGTGATTCAATACCTCTATATGTTACACTATGCTCTCCATAAGTGTAGCTCCCATCTGTCACCACACAACAGTATTATAGTATCACTGACTACATTCCCTACACTGTGCTTTTTAGTCCCATGATTTATTCATCCCATAGCTGGAAGCCCATGCCTCCCACTCCTCTTCACCCACCATGCTCATCCTTGCATCCCCCTCCCCAATAGCAACTATCAGTTTGCTCTCTGTATTTACAGGTCTGATTCTGCTTTTTAACAGGTGCATTTTCATTCTCATTCAAATATAACAAAACTGAAGCTGGAAATTATATTTTAGAGTAGCTCTGGCCAATAAAAATTTATGTAAGCTCTATATATAATTTTAATATTTCAAATCTTCACACTAAAAATCTAAAGGTGAATTAAATTTAGTAATATATTTTATTTAACTGAACATATACAAAATATTATATTTTAAGATTTAATCAATATAAAATAAGTAATGAGATATTTCTTATTTTTCATACTGAGTCCTCAAAATCCAGGACAAATTTACATTTACAGCGCAGTCCAATTCATGTTAGCTACCTTTCAAGTGCTCAGTAGCCACACATGGCATGGGTCTACGATATTGGCAACAACAGAAAGAGACAGTGTGATTGTAACTGACATGAAAAAGAAAAAAGACATTCTCATTTGTGAATTTTTGTATTAGGTGTGAAGTCTAGGTCATGGAACATTTAAAAATTTTTTTTCTTTTAAAATTTTTATTTAAATGTAATAACATTTTAAGAAAGAAACTTTATTACATCTAGACCCATTGTGAGAGTGCCTTATCTCTCACCTTCTCCTTAATACAACCTGTATCTTTTTAAATTTTTTTTTTAAAAAGTAAACTTAAAAAGTAAATAGATTTAAAAAGTAAATAGAAAAGTAAAACTTACTACAGATATTTGGAAATACAGCAGAAAAAGATGTAGAGAAAAACATCATCAGTAGTTCCAGTAACCAAATAAACCATTATTTTGTTGAACTTCCATAATTTGTTAATGGCAAAGTTACTTTCCCTGGGGTAATCAGATGAGCATTCCATGAGCTTCTTAAAAAATATTCTACTACAATATTAAAAAATGAGGAATCATCATTTTATCTTTTCTCATATTTGAGATAAAGTATTCTTTCACAGAATTTAGCATACTTGAACATTACAACATAAGTTTTTTTCTACTTTATCTTTATTTTATTTACTTATAAAATAATTTTTAATTATTGTAGAAGTACATTTTGTCTTGCCTATGGATGTCTAATTGCTTCAGCACCATTTGTTAAAGATTCTGTCCTTCCTCTACCGAAATGATTTTGCTCCTTTGTCAAAAATCAATAGGGCATATATTCGTGAGTCTATTTCTGGGTTCTTTATTCTGTTCCATTGATCTATGTGTCTATCCTCCTGCAATATCACACAGTCTTGATTACTGTGGCTACATAAGAAGTCTTAATAACAGGTCATGTGATTTTACCTACTTTATTCTTCTTTGTCAATGATTTTATACCTAATTCTAGGCCCTGCAAATTTCCATATAAATTTTAGAATAAACTTATGGATGTCTTCAAATAATCTTGTTGGGGTTTTAATAGTAACTTTATTAAACCTTATATCAAATTGAGAAAAAAGTGACATATTAAATATGTACTCTAATCCATGAACAAGGTATATCTCTCTATTTCTCTAGGTCTTTGATTTCTTTATTATTTTGTAAACTTCATATAAATTTTATGCATTTTGTTTTATGTATGCCTATGTAATTGATTTTCTTGAGAGTTATTGTAAATGGTTTTATGTTTAAATTCTGGTTTCTGGGGGCGCCTGGGTGGCTCAGTGGGTTAAGCCTCTGCCTTCGGCTCAGGTCATGATTTCAGAGTCCTGGGATCGAGTCCCGCATCGGGCTCTCTGCTCAGCAGGGAGCCTGCTTCCTCCTCTCTCTCTGCCTGCCTCTCTGCCTGCTTGTGATCTCTCTGTCAAATAAATAAATAAAATCTTTAAAAAAATAAATAAATAAATAAATTCTGGTTTCTGTATGTTCATTTTTAGTATATGGAAGTCCAACAGATTTCTGTATTGGTAAAATCTGGCAAAATTGTTGCTAATTTCTGTGTAAATATTTGGAGTAATACTATAATGAATTCCTTTTTGAGGAGTTTTCTAGTTTACAAATCCAATTTTTAAGGGTTATAGGACTCTTTAGATTGTGTATTTCATCTTGCTTGAATTCTGTAGTTTTGGGTTTCAAAAAAACTGATATACTAAGTAAAATTGTTGCATAAATTTATTCATGGTATTCTCTTATTATCCTTCTTTTTTTTTTTTTTTTTGACAGACAGAGATCACAAGTAGGCAGAGAGGCAGGCAGAAAGAGAGAGAGGAAGGGAAGCAGGCTCCCTACCGAGTAGAGAGCCCAATGTGGGGCTTGATTCCAGGACCCTGGGATCATGACCCGAGCCGAAAGCAGAGGCTTTAACCCACTGAGCCACCCAGGCGCCCCTCTTATTATCCTTCTAATGACTGCAAGATCTGTAGTTTCATTCCTGATATTATACTGGTTTGTGTCTCCATCTTTTAATTTTTATCAATCTTTCTAAAGTTTTAACAATGATATTGATTTTTGTGCATGTGAAAAACCCGAGCTGTTAAAGGAAAATCCTATCTTTAAAGAAGGGCCAGCATTCAGTTACATCAAGAAAATGGATAGAAATCTTTGAAGAAATGGAGACCGTGCAAGTTTATATTTAAGGCATCAAAGTGCACATGCACATTAGTGGATCCCTTCCCTAATGAGTCACAGTTCTCCAGATTTTATTGCATAAGCTTAACAAATTTAATGATACTGAAATAACTTCTGTAATTTTGGAAACCCCAGACCAGATGGATTGAGTACTTTCTCTTTAAACTATCTCTCTCAGATGTCGAAGTGCCTCAAAATGGAAATAGAACAGATGAGACCTGCTTACTGGGGAAGAGGAAGTGGTAGGGGACTTCATTTTGACCTGCTCTCTTGTCTGAAACCTCTGGGGATTTAAGGGAGAAGTAGATGCAAGATATGTCTTAGTTTTAATGTTAATGCGATGGTACAGCTGGGACTTGTCCTACATTTACTGAAAACTCTAATTTATGAGAACTAGATCCAGCATTTTGAAAGCAGATTTGAGACCTCTAAAGCTATTTCTTTTGCAGTTTTTTTTTTTTTTTTTTTTTACTTCTGGTTACAGTCTGTAATATTGTCCTGATTCTTTTTTTAAATCTACTCATAGGTTATTCTCAAACCCTTGAAATCAATTCCTTCTATGGATGTGATTATGCATCCCCACATGGGACCTCCAAATACTCATATTGTACTTTTAGTAAATCATGCAAAATAATTAAGAAACAAATCATGTAATTTTCTGCTATACTTTATCAAATCAGAAGAGTCAGATATACTGTTTTTTTAAAGATTTTATTTATTTATTTGAGAGAGGGATCACAAGTAGGCAGAGAGGTAGACAGAGAGAAAGAGGAGGAAGCGGGCTCCCTGTTGAGCAGAGAGCGATGTGGGGCTCCATCCCAGGACCCTGAGATCATGACCTGAGCAAAGGCAAAGGCTTATCCCACTGAGCCACCCAGGTGCCCCAGATACAGTTTCTGACAGAGATTTGGATTTTTTTCCCCACAAAACATAAGAGGAAGTAAACACATATAAAGGAAGAAATGACAGAAGCTGGCGTGGGAATGAAATAACATTTACATGTAGGTGATACCCTATATAGCAACCAACAACAAATAGCAGAGAGAACGTGGAAGAAAGGCAAAGGGGGCTTTGGTGCTCTCCATTCTATGACCATTACCCTTAGATATACCTATAATACTCTGGTCTCTCAAACAGCCTAAAAGAGTAAATTTTCATGAAATAAATACTACTGAGAGACATTACACTCCCAATTTAGTATCAGTTAAGATCTTATTCTGCATTTAACACATTAGTAGTATTTCTCCAAACACTAAAAACATGTGTAGTCTACAGCTGACTATGTGTCTACCAAAGGGACTTAATCACATAATATTAAATAGTACACACACGTGCATGCATTAAGTTTTTTTCAAGAATGAATAGAAATTTTTTTTAAAGAGGAAGGATAAAGTGTCTGAATATATATATACATATATATATATGTATATATATATTTAGATACTTGCCATAGGGTAGAACTGATCAACATCATTTTTCTTCAAAGGCATAAAAAAGTAATTTAGAGGGACTTTAGAAGTTACTACCTAAAATATCAGACTTAACAAATACTATTTTTTTAAAAAAGAGGAAAAACTCAAAAACCTCATGTCATTATTCGTAAAACCATATTCATTAGTCCCAAACTTTATTTCAACATGTTACTTTTTCTATAACTCAGTCTATAAGTCAACTTACAGTTTTCTATAATTTAGTCTCTAAGTTTACTTAGAGACAAAGTTTTTAACTTGCAGTCCAGAGGTCTATTCAACTTCTAAATTCCAAGCAAAAATTCTATGTATATATATTGTTATCTGGAATATGGACTCAGAACTCATATTTAATTTTTAAGGATCCATGATCACCTACCAGCTAAAACCCACTAATTTAGTTTTAAATTTAGATATTCCTAGAGACTGGAAAAATGCCTATAATGTTTAAGTATTACGATCAAAAAGGTAGTTGTTTGTGTTTCATGTCCCCAAGTCTATGACTTGATGAACAGAAATCTTTATGATGTTTTGTGCCCCCCGCCAAATACATGCAACAGAGATACAGAATAGAAAAGAATGAAAAATTACAGTTTAAAGTATCTTCTCAGCGATAGAATGTGTGCATTCATTACTTTTGCTTCTTTTAGACATTAAAGTGCATAATCTTATTTCACCAACAGGATCCCATTCACACTGGCTTAATAGAATATCAGCTGAGAATGATAAGCTTGATGGAATGATACCATGGCTAGATACTGGGATTCTCAGAACTTGGCAATCAAATATTCCAAAGAATAAAGAAAAATTCATGATTTATCATGGTCTATTTAGATTTCTTTTATTATTCCTAATACTATAGTAAGTTCAGATGATTCTTAGTTTTTTTCTACAATTCACCAATCATTGCTGAGTGCTTCAGCTACAAAGTGCTAAAAATTCACCACACTGTGTTAGAAAATAAGAGGGCAGAGGGAGAGGAACAGCAGTGATGAATAATAATTAGCTCCTATTTCTAAAGACTTGAGAATCTGGTTGTGGAAAAACTCTCCACATAGAAAAATGACTATACCTATATAACAGGCTCAGTAACTACAAAAAATTACATTTTGAATTGGGAAAGAGGACTGACAGCAGTCCTCTTGGGTGCCAATCATGGGGGAAAACAGCCAGAGCAAAGACATCTCACTCTTCTCAAAGGGACTGGTAACTGTTTGGAGAATCACCTGCCAGGAGTGCCTCTTCTGTGAATATGCGGAGTTATAGCAAGCTACTGAAGTAAAGGGTGGTGATGAGGTCTGGAGAGTTTCCCCAGCATTAGAAAATGAAAGTCTCCTGTGAATTCAAGGAGCCAGAAAATGGAGGAATAAAGGAATATTATAATAAATGTTGCTGTAGATTTTGATATCTGCTTTTAGATTCTTGAGAAATTTACATACATGATTGCTGAATCTTCCTTTGACCCATGCTTGCTTGAATGTGGCATCTATCTGAAATTGGACTGTGCACATGTCTAGATTGATAAGGGTTATATCTGCATACGTTAGCCTAATGCCGTACAGCAACTATATGAACAGTGAAGATGAGGAGTTTAGGGGAAGACGATAACCATTTGTACTGCGGTAGTCAAGGAGAACTTGACTAAAGAATTAAGACTTAAGCCCAGTCATGAAAGCAGGTTAACTGTCAAGTCAGGAAAAACTTGTTAAAAGATAGGATGAATTTGGAGTAGGATTCAAATAAGAAAAATAACTGACATTAGGGAAAGCCATTTCAATGATAGCATAAAATGAGAAAGCCCTGTCATGAAATTCATACATGAAATCCTATCTCTATCATGCCTAATAATCTGTTTTGGGGAAAGAAGGGTGGGGCAGGAATATTTTCAAGTTGCCATGCTTTGAGTCATGTGGCTTCTAATCTTAACCATATTCCAAAGGAAGCTAAATAAAGTCAGCAGTGAGATCTCTATTGCAAGGCAGTTGTCCCAAGTCAGCAGCTACAAAATGCCACTGACAATTTGATAACTTCTCTAAGGGTCAGTTTAGTTTTCATTCTTGATTTTCCTGCCACCCATCCCCAAAGGCTCTCAAGCATCACACATCATTCTTCAAGGCTACAGGCCTTTGATATGAGAGGAGTTGTGAAGACGAGGTACAGCTACCTTCTGCATCAGAGATTCTCTATTGGGTCATCAGAACAATCAAATAACCCATCCAATTATTGGAGAAGAGACCGAGAGGAAATCGTGTTCCTCCCCTTCTTGTGGAAGTAATGACACCCTGACTCTTAATGTTAGAAGTAACAGAAGAGCATTCTTCCTACAGTGTTTTTGAAATCACTCCATTTGAGGGAAAATGGAAGGATCCTTTATTATTGGAAGAGTATAGAAGAGCTAAGTAATAGTTTGAGAGTTGGATTCAGGACAGAAGTCAAGATGGCTTCACAAAATTCAACACATCAGGCCAATTTCCTCCTATTGTGCTTAGGGCATTTGGCTGGCAACACAGGGGCTAAACAAAGGAGGAACATCTATTTCTTCCCTAGTGACAGGGATCATTTATTAAGTACCAGCTATATGCTATGCACTTAATATTTATGTCATTCAACATCTAAAACAATACTATGATTTAGGGAATATTATTTTCACTTCACAGGAAAGAAGCACAATGAAGTAGAAATAACACAGACTTGAGAATGAAATCTGTATTTGAAACATGGATTAGCTTTTTAATACTTCTAAGGGAGACATTTCAACTCTTTTAGACTTAGTTTCTTTACTGAGTAAGCAGGGAAACATATAATTTTTCATCATAAATGAGCAAATACTCCTTCAACTCGGTTATCAGTTAGCTTTCATATGAAAAGCACAAGAAATGTAAGAAAAATTATTGTTTTCTTTACTGCATATTGTATGCCAGACCTTATTACATGCTAAGACTTTTCCACATGCTATCTCATTTAATCCTCATGGCAACCAGATAAGGAGAGGCCACTTTTTTCTCTGTATTTTACAGATAAGAAACTAAAGCTCAGAGATATGGAGAAACCTGTTTAGTCTTAAAAAGATGAAGTGACAGAACAAGCCATTGGATGCTGTCATTCCAGAGAGCGCTCTGCCGAGGAATTGGAGGAAGAACAAAGGAGAAGAATAACAGCTTTCCCTGAATGAGCATTTAAGTTATGTCAGACTCTCTTACAAACACATTACTTGTGGTGACACCTTTATTTATACTCAAAACTTGTGGGTATTATAGAGGGCACGTATTGCATGGAGCACTGAGTGTGGTGCATAAACAATGAATTCTGTTACACTGAAAAGAAATAAAAAAAAAAACTTGTGGGAAAGGTACAGTGATCTTCCTTATTTTACATCTGTGGACATGGAGGTATATATACACAATATAACAAATAAATGGTAGAGCTGGACTTTGAACTGTAGAGCCCTTCACCAGTCTCACTGATGAATTTGGGTCTAATATGCCATTAACAGTTCTGAGGTCTTAGACATGCCACCTAATACCCTGGTTCTTTATCCATGAACTGGTGGTATGGATGGCCTGATTTGAAGAATTGTAGAATTTTAAGATCTGATAGAGGTCTAGAATTTTATTTGGTTTCATTTGTAAACCTGATATACTATTTAATGCTGCTCACATATGCAGCTCTTCCAAAGCAGCCATCCTCCAAACTCCTGTTGCCTCTACCATTTAATCTTTTAAAATCTATCTTATTATTTTTTGCTCATTAACCATTCACCCCATACTTCCTGAACATCACCTGGTAGCAAGGTGCAGCCTTCAATGTCATATATTTCCATTTATGAAGATTAACTTTTTCTCTAACCACCCTGATTTTCAACTACTCAGTCCAAGCCAACCCCATCTCCTCACCCGCTTCACTCCTTGCCAAGATTCTCATGTATCAGTAAGTCTTGTTACCTAGTCTTCTTTTGCATGAGTCTGTGTCACACCCTGTTTCTGTTCAGTATTTTTTCTTTTTAGCTCCAAGATTTCTAATCTGAAGGGTTCTGTTTCTGAATTAGACCTGAACTAATTCAGGCTGTCAGGAGGTACATGTCCTGAAAATCCCCCTGAGTCAGAAGAACAAATATTTTGTATAAATAGAAACTCATATGAAATAGGGCACAGAGCGGATATCAACAAGAAGAACTGCCATTAGAAGTATCTAGAACATGCAGTTTCCTACATGGGTTTCATGGCTCACCAGAGAAGAGGCACACAGACATTGACAGAGTATAGAAGTTTATGAGTGTGTGAGTACATATGAGAGAAAGACAGAAGTGTTGATGAGACACAGCATTTCTGAGTGAGGAGCAGTGAGTAGGGAAGGAATGATATAAAAAACAAATGTCATTTGTCTTCATTTGTTATGGCACTGATAACTTTGATAAGATTATAATTTCTTGATGCATCCTCTAGCAAAAGGCTGTTTTTCCATCAATTTCCATCATCCACATCCAACAAATCCTTGCTGTTAGGCCACCTGCTCCTCCAAATAAAACTAATAACTGAGGACCTCCAAGTGAATTCCTAATGTCCTATCCTCCACAGATATATACACTTATACATGTATCATATATATAAAAGTTCATGCAATTTTTGTCTTCCTTTTTTATTACTACATGTAATTTCCCAACTTTGTACAGAGATATGTGCAGAACTATGGAGAGGTTATCAAAGAAGGAACATAAATTTTAATGGATCAATTTAATGTAATGGCTATATTTCGAGCATTTACTCTGTGCAAGTTGTTATGGCCAAAGCTATGAGTTAGGTTATTACTTTCCAGAAGCTACCTGGTACGTGCAAAACAGAGTATAGAATCACAGATATTTTAAACCAGAAGGGACCATTAGATTCCCAACGGTAGAAAAGTTAAAGTGGAGACATAAAAATAAAATTTCATAATCCTCCTGAATCGTTTCAGCAATACTAAAATGTCTCTCTCACCTCTCTTCTTAAGATAAATTAAAGGAAAGTTTTATTTCATCATATATTGAATGGCAAATATGATTGGGCAATTTTTGCTTCTTATTAAGACTCTATCTTAGGTTGGAGTTCCTACTAGCACAGCTTGAGACAGTCATACCTGCAAAAGTGATATACTGAATAAGTACACAAAGGATAAGGGTATAAAGAGGTAAACATAAGGGCAGGGGAAAACTAAACAAGGATGAGATCCCAGTCACACACTGAGTTCCACATCATTCTGGAGGGAGCTGAGCTCCTGAGTACAAATTGCACCAAAAAGTTGGTCCCACCTTATTGCAAAGGAGCTGGGCTTTTGTACACTCCCATCAGATAGTATTAACTTCAAGCTGACCTGGGATGAAAGATATGTGGTCTCCAGGCTCTGGGCTCCTTTCATAACAAGGAAGATCTCCAGAGAAGGAGACCACCATGAGCAGTGGGCACTCCCAGCAGTTTAGGGATGGGTACACTGACTTGGTAAAGGTGATTTGGGTACAACATCACTACTGTCCATTAGTGCCAGCAAAGAGAGTAAAAAAAATGTTTTAATACTTTACAAAAGAAGATATTATCACAGTATTAAATATATTTCTGAATTTATGGTTAGATAAAGCACTCACACAGATTATTGGACAACATGTGAACACATGTATCAGTATCTCTAAGAGTTCCAAACTGGAATTTAAGAAAACTTAAGTTAAAATACATGCACATTTATTAAAAACTTAGTGACATGGATTTATACCCCCAGAAAATGGGAATCAGAGCTATCAAAATCATTGTTACTAGAGATAGAAGTAAAGCTTTCAGCATCAATTGTTATGAAAGAATGAATTAGACTATTTTGATAATGTCTACTACAAGTTAAACTAGGCAAGGGTATATCTGGGGGAGAACTGGTCAAAGGGAGCTGACTCAGCGTGGACATTACCTATTTTCACTCTGCTGGTTTCCTTCCTTCTGCCACCAGGTAAAAGGCTGAAGGTCCAGCAACCATCTTAGACCCTGAGGTACCATTGAGGATGGAAGGTACTATAGCAAGAAGGAAGGTTCCTGGATCACTCCAGACTATTGTCCTGCCCTGCCAGCAACATACTAATTACAAATGAACCTATTTTCTGTGATAGAGAAAGAAATCTCACTTACCTAACAAAACACAATTTGGGGTATTCTGTTACTTGTAGCCAAATCTGACCCTAATTGATGCAGTCATGTTTTTTGTACTCAGAATGTGAACTTTACCATTATCACTTTTTGTTGAACCTCAAATTTTTCTAATCAATGAGAAAAGCACATTGTCAAAATATCCTGTCATTATTTTAAAACAAAGGGTTTATAAACATATTAAAATCCAACTAGACAAAATCTCATAAATTAATGCAAATGTGCAGCACATTTTCATAACTTGAGGGCATATTAAATTAGATTGCTCTCCCATAATAAAGTACCATTTGCTTGTTTTCAAGTGAAAAGCATCATGTAACTTTTACTGGTGAATTTCTTTGAAAAGTACCAAATCTTTTCTAAGTCACTCTAGACTCTCTGAATGCAACGTATTCATTACCACTGGAATAAAAATAGAATGTTGAGAGTCACATGATGCAGGCAGCTCAGATTTCAACTCAAGTCAGTTAATGGATCCTCAGGAGCCAAATAGTGTTTATTGCCAAATAGACTAATACCCATACCCTTGAAATGAGGGGACATGAGTATGATTATTTTTTAAGTTTTCATTTCCATTCCAATTAGTTAACACACAGTGTTCTACTAGTTTCAGGTATATAATACAGTGGCTCAACAATTCCATACATCACCCTGTGCTCAACACAAGTGTTTTCCTTAGTCCCATCACTTACTTGACCCATCCCTCTGCCCCCTTCCCTCTGTTAACCATCAGTTTGTTCTCTGGAGTTAAGAGTCTATTTCTTGGTTTCTCTCTGTCTCTCATATTTTTTTTCCCATTGGATAATTGTTTTGTTTCTTAAATTCCACATATGAGTGAAATCATACGGTATCTGTCTTTCTCTGACTGGATTACTTTGCTTAAGGTTATACCTTCTAGCTCCACCTATGGCATTGCAAATGGCAAGAGTTCATTCTGTTTAATGGCTGAATAATATTCTATTGTGACTATGATTAAATCTTACCCTTAAGAGATACTTTAGACTTTAACATATAGGCTACATCTCATTAAAATTTTAACAGAATAAGAAAAACTGAATTTTGAAATACTTAAGGAAGAGGAGAGTACAGCCTGAACTTATCTAAAATAATCAGTATGGGACCAACAAGATTTGAGATCAAATGATAGATATGTACTTTTAAAGGATGGGACTTTTATTTATTTATTTATTTTTAATTTATTTTTAAAAGATTTTATTTATCAGAGAGAGAGAGGGAGAGAGAGAGTGACCACAAGCTGGGGGAGGGGCAGAGAGAGAAGCTGACTCCCTGTTGAGCAAGGAGCCTGATGTGGGACTTGATCCCAAGAATCTGAGCCAAAGGCAAGCACTTAACTGACTGAGCCACCCAGGTGTCCCAAGGATGGAAATTTTAAATCAATAACTTCTACCAGTTGCTAAATAGGGAATTTAATATAACTGTTAGAATAATCAGTGTTATGTATTGCATGGAGCACTGGGGGTTGTGCATAAACAATAAATCTTGGAACACTGAAAAACAAAGAATAATCAATGTTAGATACTGAAATATGAAACTGAATTTGTGTTTTCAGATGACGAATTTAACAGAAAAAGGATGTTGTTTGTAGCAATGTTTCTATGTAATCCCTACATTTATGTGACTAATTTAGAAGCTGATTAAAAGGTAGTAGGGTGGGCGCCTGGGTGGCTCAGTGGGTTAAGCCTCTGCCTTTGGCTCAGGTCATGATCTCTGGGTCCTGGGATTGAGTCCCGCATCAGGCTCTCTGCTTGACAGGGAGCCTGCTTCCTCCTCTCTCTCTCTCTCTCTCTGCCTGCCTCTCTGCCTACTTGTGATCTCTCTCTGTCAAATAAATAAATAAAATCTTTAAAAAAAGGTAGTAGGCCATGCAAGGATTCAAAAACTAATGACTGACTTGTCCAAAAATAAGCCAAATCAGCATGCTGAAACTACTATAATCTGGAAAATCTAGGATCACCTAAATAAATACATTACTCTTCTCTATTGTCAATTATTCTTTTTTTTAAAAGGTTTTATTTACTTATTTGACAGACAAGTAGGCAGAGAGGCAGGCAGAGACAGAGAGAGGAGGAAGCAGGCTCCCTGCTGAGCAGAGATCCCCATGCGGGGCTCGATCCCAGGACCCTGGGACCATGACCTGAGCCGAAGGCAGAGGCTTTATAACCCACTGAGCCACCCAGGCGCCCCTATTGTCAATTATTCTAAGGAGATAGATCACCTGTTTAAACATCTAAATAAAATATAATCAAACAGATCTTTGAGGTAATATTTATCACATACTTTTTAAGGTAGAACAAACATGGTTCTATTTATATGAATGCAATATTTGAATAGCTCCCTCAAACCATTTTACCTTCAAATATTTTCATGAACAAAATGCTTTCTTATATTCCTATACTACAGAAATTATTACCATTAAACAGAAAGGCACCTATTTGTGATTATTGGAAGTGCAATATTCATTTTGTATCTCTGAAGGTTGTTGAGTACGCGCTTACCCACATATGTAGTATTGGGCATGCAATACACTACAGTTTTATTATACTTGCTCTCCATTCCACTTTCTTCTTCACTACACTCTTTGTTTTGGCCTATGTCCCTACTCTTCTCAGATGATGCTGGGCAGGGCTTACATCGCTTCCTCCTTCTGCAGCGGGCATATGATGAATACTGCCCAATCAGGACACTGCACTCCCAAACTGTTAATTGACTCAAGAATGTGTGGGTGATTTTTACCAGAGTCTATCAAAGCTAATCCCAGGTCTTCTGTTGGGGAGAATGTAGTTTTTATTTTCTGTTGGAAATGAGGCACAATAATATAAGCCTAAAACGAATATGGATATCATGTTGACAGAGAATGTCCAAGAAGAGAATAGAAAGTATAGTTGAGAGAGGGTGAGAGTGTGCCAGGGGACATCACTTGAACTCTTGAATCTAAATGTACCTGACCTCTTCACTTTTTGATTATATAAGCTAGTAAAGGTCTTTTTTTTTTCTTAAAATAGTTTGCTATGTTTTGTCATTTATAACTGATAGTTCTAACCTACAGTTAAGTATGTGTATGTTTACTGGGACTAAGAAATAGAGAGACCTAGATTCTAATGATAAAATTGACTAAAAATGAAAGCGATCCAATTATTTAAACTTTCAGCACCCTGGTTTCTTTTTTTGAGAAGTGAGGAAGTTGAATCACATGACCATTTTTTTTTTTTAAGATCTAAGATCATTGGGTCCAGTCTACTGATTTTGATGAAGGAATGAATAGAAGCATTTAAATCTGGAAGCAAGTTAGATTCAACTTGGTATCTATAAAACCCCCAGGCCTGAGAAAACATATAAAAAATATCCATGGTTTCTCTGTCAATGGGTATCATTTTTAAAAAAAATATTTTATTTATTTATTTGACAGAATGGGAGAGAGAGAGAGAGAAAGCACAAGCAGGTGGAGCTACAAGGAGGGGGGGGGGAAGCAGGCTCCCCACTGAGCATGGAGACCAATGTGGGGCTCAATTCCAGGACCCTGTGATCATGACCTGAGCAGAAGGCAGACAATCAACTGTCTGACCAACCCAGGCACCCTCAATGGGTATCATTATATAGTCAATTCATTTTAGGAACAAAGCAATTAAAACATCAGTAACTATAGGGCCAGCTGATAAACCTCTGGTATAGCCTTGATGCTGTGATATATAAAACAGGAATTCTGAGGGGTGCCTGGGTGGCTCAGTGGGTTAAGCCTCTGCCTTCGGCTCGGGTCATGATCTCAGGGTCCTGGGATCGAGCCCCGCATCGGGCTCTCTGCTCAGCAGTGAGCCTGCTTCCTCCTCTCTCTGCCTGCCTCTCTGCCTGCCTCTCTGCCTACTCGTGATCTCTCTCTCTCTGTCAAATAAATAAATAAAAAATCTTTAAAAAAAAAAAAAAACAGGAAATCTGAGTTTTAAAGCCTAGTTCTGACTCAGCATTCCTTATCTGTAAAATGGGAATAATAATAGCTCCCTTGCAGGCTTGTCCTAAGAATGCACTCACATAATGTATTTAAAGCTTCCACCACAGTACTTGGCAGAGAGTAAGTGCTCAAAATTTGCTATATGCTGTCATTATCTGCAGAGCTACTACAATGGCCAAATTGCTTGAAAAAATATAATTCCCTTTGGAATGAACAATAATCTACAGATGTTTCAAAAAATACTACATTGGTCATTAAAATTAAAACAACAACAACAAAAAGAACTCTCAGTACATCAGCTCCATTCAACCTTTGTGAGATCCTGCTTACGAATGCCAACACAGTATTTTCTACACTTTCTCATATGTTGCCTGTTATTTCTGGCCAGGAAAATAAATAAATAAGTAAGTAAATAAATGCCCATCTGGCAGAGTATTTCTCCACCTATATATGAACCAGAAATGCCAGTCGTTTCTAATGTGTATTCCCCAGATGCAATAATCAGCCTCTATTTACAGCTAAACCACTGATTAGTGTGGAAAATACTGTCAGCAAACCATACCCCAAAATGTATTGCTGTATTAAAAAAATCACAAAATCCTAAACAAAATCCAAAACAGAAGTCATTTCTTCAACAGATTCAAAGAAAAGAGAAGGCTGTACTTATTTACATTTGATGAAAGATACTGCTTTTTAAAAATGTTTAAAACTACTCTGATTTCTGATTTTTAGTCACATTGGCAAATTTAGGAACAATGATTTAATCACATGTCAATAAGAGCAAGCAGAAAAAGAGAAGTGGAAAAAAAACACTCTGCAATTGATATTACAGAGTGAATATTTTCCTAATTTACATAAAGGCATAAGTTATACCTTAATACATTTACAAGATTCAACAATTAACAAATATTTGCATTTTAAATCATACAGTGTATATGAGGAAGAAGCCTATCAAGAAAAATATACTCATGAAAAACTAAATTTTTGTGATTAAAGTCATTTCATAAGGATAATAATAAGCCTTTAAACAAGTGCTACAACTGGAACCTTAACAAAATCTTAATGTTTTAATTTATAGTATAATTGAAAGAAATTAAGAATGAGGTTTTCTTTTTTGCAAAAATATATGCAATCCAAATCCTAGTTTCAAACTGAATATCCAAGAATATAAAACCTTTGATGTGATATTTTTATATAATAACATAAGGGGCAATGATCACATTTGTAGCAATGAAAATCTTATTTCCTGAGTATTTCCCAAAGTATATTTAAAAGTGCTTAAATTTTACTAAATTAAATAAGGAAATAAAATTCCTGTGAGTCACTTAAATAGGGGATTGATTTATTGCTCACATAATTAAAAAATATTTTACTGGCCATCACTCTAAAATGTGCTTGAGAAAAAAGTATTGTCTGGGCAAGGAGGGGGAGTTAGAAGAGAAGGAGAAGCATATCCTATGGCCCAAGCGATCTGTTGGAACAATAGTCTGAAATTACCTTTAGCAGTGTTGACAACTAAACTCAGCTCTTGCTGTCTAAACAGGTGCACACTGGGAACCACTGACCCACAGCTCTTTGTCAAAGCCAAGGAGAAAGATAGTCCCCACACAGCCGTGCCTCTGGCTGCCACCACAGAAGAGCCATACGTGGCTATTTTTAGGTTTGGGGTAGGCGCTCCACCAAACCTCAGCAGCACCATGAGAGCAGTGCTGAGAACACTGAGACTTTAGAGTCACACCAGGGCTCCACCCAAATCCTGTCTGCCTGCCCACTCACCCCTACCCCACAGGCCACCTGTGGCTTTCATCATCTTGCTCAAAGGTCTCAAAGGTTTCAGTCTCTCTCCTGTTTGAACTTTTATATCTCACTTAGTTATAGACCTTGAAGCCATAAGATCTTCCTTCTTAGTACCTATGGAAAAAGGAATAAGCAGAAACACTTTGCAGCTCCTTCCATGAAGAAAACAGCGGATTTAATTCATTCATAATATGTCCTTCATTTCATTAAGCCTTAAAGTCATGGCCATTGCTACCACTGTGCTGAAAACAAGGAGGAAAGTGAATGCTTGTGGACTCTGAAAAACGATCTGAGAATTTTGAAGGGGTGGGGGGTGGGAGGTTGGGGGCACCAGGTGGTGGGTATTGTAGAGGGCACGGATTGCATGGAGCACTGGGTGTGGTGCAAAAATAATGAATACTGTTATGCTGAAAAAATAAAAAAATTAAAAAAAAAAAAAAGAAAGTGAATGCTTGTAATATAAAGACTGGCAGGTACAGCAATTTATGTGGAAAGGAGGAAGAAACAGACTATTGTGTTTTGACAGTTTAAAGGAAGCCAGGAAAGGGATCCCAGAAATCTGATACTCAATGGTGTGCATTATTTTACCCTTGCAGAATACTGATGCACAAGGCTCGCATGTCTGGAAGTGTGTGTGTGTGTGTGTGTGTGTGTAGCTTCACCATGTGCTGGAGTAGTTTCAATGGGCTTGTGTCATTTCTAGGTGGAAAGTTGTGTTTTAATGAAAGAAACTATTCTACATTAGTTTTCTCCTTATAGCCCTCTGTAATTTGTAAACTGAAGTACATACATATTTATATTATACTTTCAGGTATCCTATCACAACAGTAGTCAAAATCAGTGTCCTCTTTTCTAAAATGATATTTTGTTGTGAACCGACAGGAGCTTTTATATGTGAAATATAGTTTGAAAAAGAATGTGTAGATATAAAATTAATAAGGAATAAAAGTCAAACAAAAGCAAAGCCAAACCCTGATTTTACAGAAGGTTTTTTTCTGTGCACGAAGTTATTTGAAAGAATTGCTTAATTGGGTGAGATAATTGTCTAGCAAAAGCTTTTTATTGTGTCCCTATAAATGTAATTTCATATACCTAAAGTGAAAAATAATAAATAAAATAATAATGGAAAGAAAATTGATATTTTATTTCCCATTATAATTTTTTATCCCCATAACAGCAACCCAAATTCAATATGGCAGATGCAACTGCAAGGACTTATTCTTAGAGAACCAGTATTGTGCAGAGATCAGCCTGATTCATAATTATGTGTCTTTCATGAATAAAGGCACTGTTTGCCAAAAATAATCTATTGTATCTTCCCTTGGACCAGTAACTAAAAATGTATGGTATGTATGGTGCTTCAAAGACACGACTGAAAGAAGGAATCCTAGGGGTGCCAGGGTGGCTCAGTGAGTTAAACGGCTGCCTTTGGCTCAGGTCATGATCTCAGGGTCCTGGGATCAAGCTCCATATCAGGTTTTCTGCTCATTTGGGAGCTTGCTTCTCCCTCTCCCTTGGCGACCCCTTCCTCTCCCCCTTCCCTCTGCAACCCTTCCCCACTGCCTCATGCTCACATGCTTTCTCTGTCTCAAATAAATAAAATCTTTACAAAGAAATACAAGAGGCAATCTTATAAAATGATATTGTTGTTGTGCTTCTACAAAAACATTTTTAAGTATCTCTGTATTAGCTACATACATGTGTAAATCAAATCAGGAAGAAATTCTAGAGCAGAGTTCAAAATCTCCCATCTGTCAATTAACAATTATGTGACCTTGAGGAAGTTACGTACATTCTGTGTGCTTTGGTTTTTCATCTCTAAAATGGGGATGATTCTTTCTTCATGATCTGGTCCTGAGTATTAAACAAGGCACACACATCTGTACTCCACCAGGGTTCTCTTATTGTTTCTTTGGGACTGTATTTAGCAATCTTATTCTTTTCTACAATTTCAACTATTAGCACCATGTGGATGATCCCCAATTATTTCTCTCTAGGTACACCCTTTTCTTAGGTTCAGTTTTTTATTCCAAAAGCTTGTCTTACTCACCTATCTGGATATCCCTTCCCCAATTCCACATGAATGTCTCAAAACAAACAACCCTCTTTCCACTGCTTTCTAATTTTAATCCTATTTCTGATTTCCCTGCTGCTAATATTATCATCATCTTCCCAATTATGCAGGCTGATTAGCTATTTTTAAAACTCCCAAAATAGTTGTCATAAAACATTAGATACCTTGGTTTTTATTGGCTGTATGTGAAAGAAGTTCCTGGATTAAATGAGTTTGAGAAACTGGGCCAAGAAGCAATCTTTACTGTAGGATTCCATAATTCCTTGCATGTGTACTACAAAACTCTAAGAAAGTAATGTAGTAAGCAAGCAGCAATTCCTTAATTTATAGGACTAAGAGATATTTTTTTCCTCCAGGGCTCGGGAAAACCAGACGTGCCCACACTGAATAATTAATTAGTGTTCCATGGAACACTCTTTAAGGATCACTATCATGTTGTCCTTTCCTTTTTCCTCATCTCCCACAATTTACTGACCACTTATTATCAAGTAAGTATGATTCTCCCTATTGAATCCCTTCCTTTTCTACTCTAAGTCTATATCCTCTATAAGCCTGGCCTGGACTATATGCATACTTTCCATCTACAACCTTTTTTTATTCTGTCATCTGGAACTCTTAATTCTATATCTTCATAGAAAGGAGATTTATTTATTTGTTTGTTTGGATTTTATTTACTTATTTGACAGAGAGAGATCACAAATAGGCAGAGAGGCAGGCAGAGAGAGAGGGTGAAACAGGCTCCCTGCTGAGCAGAGGGCCCGATGTGGGGCTCGATCCCAGGACCCTGGGATCATGACCTGAGCCGAAGGCAGAGGCTTTAACCCACTGAGACACCCAGGCACCCCAGAAATGAGATTCATTTTGCTGTTAGAGATACAAAGATGTCTGAGACAAGATCTCTATTGTCCTGGAATTTAAGGGCAATGGAAATAGACAGAGTTCAAATATGAATGTAACGAAACTGCAAACATGCTTATATGGTTAAACTTAAGCCAGGATTTTCAGCAAAGTGGGAATAGAATGGTGTTAGTCTGGGAACTTCTTAATGAAATATTTCAAAATATTTTTCTATACTGAAGCCTATTCTCATCTTAAACTAAAATTTTTTTAGATATAATTAAAAATTGTATAATAAAATACTCAATGGAGAAAGGCTAGAAGGTACAAATAGGAGTACTGAAATAATCCAGAGTGTAACCCACTGCTAATTATGAGTGAAATTTTATTTTTTCTAACATGTTTCCAAGTTAACAATTCCAAAGATTTATCTTCCAGAGGGAAAGTTTTCTTACAATACTAACAAAATATTCTAGAATCTTAAGAAAAAAGCAAGATATGATGGCTAAATTTGAAAAATCCTATCAAGTTCTGTTTTTAACATTTTGTTTTCATTTCTATGTATCTTATTTCCATATATTTTGTCAAAGTTACAGAAAAGCTATATACTCATACAGCTTAAGGTGAGCTTAACAAAGTATATTTTATAAAGGAAAAGACTTTAAAAAATGGAACCTATTCCTTAAATCACAAAACAATCATCTATAGAATTGACCATTTAACATCATTGACTTCAATTCCTGTAACACATTAGAATATTTCTAGGACATACAGTGCTTTTAACACAGAGTATCCACTAATATTTACTGCTGAAAATAGAGCTAGGACTCAAAAATATAAATATTTATTCCAGTAAGTGTAAAGCTCTATAGTTATCACAATAATCATTCTATAATTATTTCTTTCCCAACATCGTACCCGTATTTCTCGGCCTCCAGGGTTTACATTCTGCATTCTGTGAGTAGGAATGTTATAAGCGGTAATAAGTGGTGGTGAATAATTTCCTCTATATGGCTGCTTCTGTTTTAGAGATATATTTAAGACAGCAACAGAACTACACCCAACTCTGTCTAAGAGAAATGTAAGAATCTGGGTTAGAGGAAATTTAGTCAAAGGAAATCTAGTCAGGGGAAATTCAGTAACTTACTGTGTGAACGAAAATGGAAGGGGGGGGCAAACAAAGGTGTGTGAACAAATGCAGAGATGAAAAGAAGGATGGCACTTTCAAGAATTATAAAGTAGTTTAGCATAGCTAGAACGTGTGGTGTATGAGTGGAGCAAAGGTTGAGGTTAGATTAACACACACAGGCCCTGTCATTGACTTTTGAAATTTATCTATTGTAATTCTGGGAATCATGGTTTTGACTTACTAATGTTCCCAATCTTTCCTAATTCTGTTCTCTGTTTCTGGATATATAGAATATTGGTAGATAGGCAATTGCTAGAGATATTAATTTTATAAGCAGGCATGATATCTGTAAAAATACATATGTTTATAGGATCTAACATTATATATGCATATACATGGATAATTTTATATATGCATATATACCTACTGGATAGTGAAACTGCAGTCAAGTGAATTTATTACCCTTTATGAAGCTATGGGGATTATAGAAGCAGTATAAGATATCACCTTGATCCTCTTAAACCACCTTTTCTAACCATACAACTATACAGCAGTGTGGTATGATGTGAAAATCACCAGCTATGAACCACCTGGGTTTTATTTAGTTTTAGCTTTGTATTTAACTAGCTTTGAGATCTGGAATCTCACCTTTGACAACTGCAAAATGAGGGGTTAGAACATATTCTCCAGGTCTTTCCAGCTGTGATGGTCTGTGTTCTTCTTATTCACCACAGGGTGTCGTGCTAGTGAGAAAGCAAAACTATAGACGAAATTACCAGGTTTCCTTTGGCCATATCTTTCTGCCTATCCCTCTGTCAATTAACATCATCTTTTAAAATCTTCAATCTTCATGCATTTTTCCTTAATACATTTTTAAATAAACTTTAAAAACTAAATGATTTTTTTTCAATTTTTCAAGTTAATTTTTGAGTGTAGTTGACCCACAATGCTACATCAATTTCAGGTGTACAACATAGGGATTTGAGAAGTTAATACATCATGCAGTGCTCACCACAAATACAGCTACCACCTGCTACCATACAAAGGTAGTATATCATTGACTATGATAGTATAGTGACTTATTCATTCCATAAGCTCCTCAGCCATTTTGCCCCTCCCCCCACCCCTTCTCCTCTGGCAAATTCCAGTTTGTTTATATTTACAGGTCTGATTTGTGCTTTTTGTTTGGTTATTCATGTCTTAATGTATTATGTGTTCTTTCCTTTTTTCTACCTTTTCAGTCCCCTTTTCTTTTCTAACCACCTTCTCTTGACTCTCCTCCAGTTCTCTTGCCCTCTGCTGCTTGGTGGTTACAAATTGCTGATTGTACCTTACACAAAGGATTCATTTGCACTACAAACACACATCAGCAGAAGTCATAAACTCAGGGAAAAAAGCCTCTTGAGCAACTGAATCTTAGTTGCCTGTGTGGATTGTAAGAACATTTTCCATGGATCTGATTGGTTCAGTGAAAGAGTGAGAACAGGGAAGACTCGAACCAATTTCCTTTTTCCCATACGCCACTGAGACACCAATCTCTTTTACTCTCAAAACTGTTCTTTGACATGATTCCTTATTACAGGCTAAGTTGTGTCCCCCTCACCCCACAAATATATGTTTAAGTCCTAACCCCCAATGCTTTAGGATGTGATTATAGTTGGAGATAGGATATTTAAAAGAGGTAATTAAGGTTAAATTGCTGGAATAGGCAGTTAGTTAGATTCTAACAGGATTCCTGGAGACCTCCATACAAGGAAGTCATGGCCAATTATTGGGAAGGTCAGAGGTTTGTCCTGGCAGCACTCCATAAGAAGCTGAATCAAACCCAGACAGGCCCAAGGTAGTGAGCAGCCACCATGACAGGAAACCTCTGAACAAAAAAGGAAGAAAAGGCAGAAAACTTTGATTCCAAGAAATCTCTACCTCAAGTAATGAATATTCAACCCTGTAGTTAACAACCGTTAATCTAAAATCCAGAGTGAGCAGCTCACGTACTCTCTCTCTCTCTCTCTCAATCTCCCCGCCCATCACATCTGGAGAGTGTACTTTTGCTTTCATCAACTTTCCTACTTGTGTCCATCATCCACTGTGTTGTGTCTGTCCTTGAACTCTTGCTCATGATGAGGCCAAGAACCTTCGGGAACATCTTTGAGTTGGGCTGGGTTGGAGCCCCAGGGCTTGGGGTTTCCCCAGTTCACATGGCAACAAAATGAACTCATTATGAGGGGACCCTAAATTATTGTCCTCATAAAGAGAGATTAGGACACAGACACACAAAGAGGAAAGATCAAGTGAAGTCAGAGGGAGAAGATGGCCTGTATCTACAAGCCAAGGAGAGAGACGTCAGAAGACATCAACTTTGCCAACACCTTAATCATATATTTCTTACTACTAAAACAAGAGAATATTAAGTTTAATCATTGTTAGAATGAGCTCTGCTCTTCATATGCTTTCCAATATTCATCTATTTATTTAAAAAAAAGCATTAGCTGAATAGCTTTCTCTTCTAAGCCCTGTGCTTATTTTTAGGTATAGGGTGGGGGGCACACCATATAAAATGACACTACCACCATAATAATGATGAATCAAACACACCTGCCTGCTGTTAAGGAATGTTAACTCTAATATGAAAGTACATAAATTGACATTTAGTGAGAGATGTGATGCAATGGGAATTCTCTGACATAGTACCGCTTCTCATGCTGTAGTCTGGTGGCCTGAAGAGGCTTGGGGAGAGGGATTAAGAAAGGATTTCCTCTGGAGTTGAAATGGAAACCAAGCTGTAAGTGACCAAGTTTTCAGTAAAGAGGGGTCAAAGATAAGCCATTTTAAGAAGATGTACACCTGAAAACATGACAGTTTGGTAGTTTGGGGGTTCCTACCTAGGAACCTCAGGCTAAAGGGCTAGGAGTAGGAGGGAAGGAGGGTTGTGAGAGCAGAAGCAGAAACAGTGAAGTAAGCTGACTTCTGATAACACATGACCTTGCATATACTCTGTGGAGTTGACAGCAATCTCTAGCGGGAAAAAAATATTTTCCAATTTGTTGGTTAAGGTTCATTTTAAACTTGTCACCTGTAATAATCTCTTTGAATCAATGATGTTCTCCTATATTCATTTGTAGTAATCAGTATCTTTCACTGTAAGGCATTTTTAAGCGAATGTGAATTTTACCTAACTTCTAATTTCCTTTAGGAATCTAAACTCATTCAATATTTTCACGAGATGATAACTATAATCAAAGCAGTGAGCTTTATTTCATTTAACAAAGAATAGTCCTTCACAAAGGAATTGCAAATACCCTAATTAATGATTATTCTAATTGCTCTCCCTGTTGGAAGACACTACTTCCTGTTCTGTATTTAGCCAAGATAAACAAACTATGGTATCACCATCCCTCTTGTCCAGGACATGAGCTGTTTTATATACATGACATATTATTGTTATAAAGTCTGTCTGGCATTCCAAACCCAGGCTTCCAAATGGATTGATGAGTAATGCCCCCCCGGGGGGGGGATGGGTACCACACTGTGATGAAGTATACATCCACGTTGTGTTTCTGTGAATTCAATTTATAACTACACAACCTTCCTGAAGGCTAAAAACTAAGAGGTTAAATACTGGGTCTAATTTTTGTCTTTAAGCTTACTTAAATTAGGGCCGCCTTGGGGGACAGTTGGCTGAGTATCTGACTCTTGGTTTTGGCTTGGGTCATGATCTTGGGGCCTTGAGTTGAGCTCTATGTTGGATTCTGTGCTCAGTGTGGAGTCTGCTTAAGACTCTCTCTGCCAAGTGTGGAAGGGGCCAAGATGTCCTCCAACAGATGAATGGATAAGGAAGATGTAGTTCATATACACAATGGAATATTACTCAGCCATCAGAAAAGTTGAATATCTACCACTTACATCAACATGGATGGAACTGGAGGGTATTATGCTAAGTGAAATAAGTTGATCATAGAAAGATAAATATCATATGGTTTCACTCATATGTGGAATATAAGTAATAGTGGAAAAGACAATAGGTGAAGGGAGGGAAAACTGAAGGGGAAGAAATCAGAGAGGAAAACAAACCATATAAGACTCTTGACTCTGGCAAACAAACTAAGCATTGTAGAAGAGGAGGTGGATGGGAGGATGGGGTAACTGGGTGATAGGCATTAAGGAGGGCACGTGATCTGATGAGCACTGGATGTTATATGCAACTAATGAATCATCGAACATTATATCAAAAACAAAGGATATACTATACATTGGCTAATTGAATTTAAATAAAAATAAAGAATTTTTTTAAGATTTTATTTATTTATGAGAGAGAGAGAGAGTGAGAGCACACAAGCACAGGCAGGCAGAGCAGCAGACAGAGGCAGAGGGAGAAGTAGGCTCCCTGCTGAGCAAGGAGCCTGATGTGGGACTCCATCCCAGGACAAGGGGATCATGACCTGAGCCGAAGGCAGCTGCTTAACCCACTGAGCCACCCAGGCGTCCCAAAAATAAAGAAATTTTAAAAAGACTCTCTGCCCCTTCTACTTGTGCTCTCTCTCTCTCAAAATAAATAAATCTTTAAAAAATAAAGTTGCTTAAGTTAGAATAATTGTCTTTGACATTTGAAAATCAATTTTTTTTTCTTATATACATAAGCTTTCTGCTGGTTTCCAAAAGGAAGTATAAATATATACCATATAAAACTATACTGGCCCAAGTCAGAAACTAGGGAGTCAACAACTGGCCTGCTTTTCTCTGTGATCTTTTTCTCTTTCCTCACTACCTAGTCACATTCCATAACTATGTTTACCAATTATATATCTAAATATCTTGATTGTATTCCATCATTTCCATTACTAATACACTAGTAAGGCTTGTATTTGGGATATAACCACAACCTTCTTACACCTGCCTATACAGTAGGGGCTCTCAACACCATTTTGAAAGCTCCCCAGGTGGCTTTAACTGTATCCCAGAACCATGCTCTAAGTCAGAGATTCCCAGTGTTTGGTCCTTGGACCAGGGACATAAGCATGACATTGGGAACTTGTAAGGATATAAATTATTGGTCCCTACCTCAGATCTACTGACTATGGAGCCCAGCAATCTGTATTCTGATTATCATCAGGTAATTGGTATGGAAGCTCAAAATTAGCCTCTGATTCCCACACATCTCTCCAATTCACAATCCATCAAAATGGTGTCAGAGTCTTCTCTAAATACTAAGGACTATAACATAAATATTACACAGTACTAATTCAGTAACTTTGTTATTAAAGCAGTAACTTTGAGTAACTGCTCAAAGTTACTCACTGGATTCTCAACTTCTCAGCATAGCCTGAAATTTCTTGGTGTGCTCTTCATGATATGAGTCCAACTTTTATTTTGGCCATACCATAATCATTGGATTTACCATCTAATACCCATTTTTTTTAAAGATTTTATTTATTTATTTGACAGACAGAGATCACAAGTAGGCAGAGAGGCAGGCAGAGAGAGAGGAAGGGAAGCAGGCTCCCTGCTGAGCAGAGAGCCCGATGCGGGGCTTGATCCCAGGACCCTGGGATCATGACCTGAGCCGAAGGCAGAGGCTTAACTCACTGAGCCACCCAGGTGCCCCTCTAATACCCATTTAATTTCCTAAATACACTAAAATTACACATGCTACATCTTTGCACATGCCATTCCCCCTGTCTTAAATGTCTTTTTTTACTCCTCTATCTGGCACAATGTCTTCTCATGCTAAGTCTCAGCCTAATTCATCATTCCTTTTTGAAAGTCTTCTTGGATATCCTTATAGACTGAGGTATTTCTGCCTATGTGTTGCTATGTTGCCATTGGAACTATGTAAACTTACATCGTAGCAACCTCTTCATTTTATGGGATGTGTCATTTTCTTTTTTGTGGGGAAGAAACGATGTTTGCTTCACCTTTTCATTTATTTTTAATTTTTTAAAAGTAAGCTCTATGCTTGAACTTGTGGCTTGAACATGGGGCTTGAACTCATGACCCCAAGAGCAAGAGTCACCTGCTCTACCAACTAAACCAGCCAGGCTACCCTTCTTCACCTTTTTAACTATAACATTTACTGTAATGCCTGAAATTTAAGATGTGTTTTGAAAGAGTAAATGGGTGAGGATTCCCCTAAATGCTTTGGATAACGTTATTAGCTCCTATGGTGTATCTCTTCTAAACAGAGAGTTTGACCAGCAAGCATACACAACATCACAGATCTTAGTGAACCAACAACACAGTGCATTGTTTCTTCATGGGAAATCTCTTATACTGCCATAGTACTTTACAATTTCCAAGAATTTTCACACATACTATCAGTCACCTAGAAAAGAGGTCTGAATCTTCCCCTTTGAAAATTTCATGATACACAAAAGCTCCTAAATAACATATTTTATTACTTTATTTCCCACATTGTCTAAGCTACTACTATGTATAAACACTAGGAATTTGTTTTGTTTTGTTTTTTAATTTTATTATGTTATGTTAGTCACCATACAGTACATCATTAATTTTTGATGTAGTGTTCTATGATCCATTGTTTGTGTATAACACCTAGTGCTCCAAGCAATACAAGCCTTCCTTAATAAATGGTGCTTGGAAAATTGGACAGCTACATAGAGAAGAATGAAACTCAACCACTCTCCTACACCATACACAAAGATAAACTCTAAACGGATGAAAGACCTCAATGTGAGGAAGGAATCCATCAAAATCCTAGAGGAGAACATAGGCAGTAACCTCTTTGACATTGGCCACAGCAACTTCTTTCAAGACACATCTCCAAAGGCAAGAGAAACAAAAGTGAAAATGAACTTTTGGGACTTCATCAAGATAAAAAGCTTCTGCATGGCAAAGGAAACATTTGTCGACAAAACAGAAAACCTGTGGAATAGGAGAAGATATTTGCAGATGACACTACAGATAAAGGGCTGGAATCCAAGATCTATGAAAAACTTCTCAAACTCAACAGCCCCCAAAAAACAAATAATCAAGGAAGCTAGCTGATTATACTGCTTAGAGCTAGCCACTTCTCTTCCCACCATGCACACAAAAAACAAACAAGGATGACATCAGATTTCAGCCATGCTAGCTTCCATCCATTTAGTCACCATTTATTAAGCATCAGTCATGAGAGGCTTTGGTTAGGACATGTGATATACAAATATCAGTAGTCGCTGTGTACATAAACTCATAGCCTACTGGGAGAGGCATTCCTATAAACAAGTGGATTCAAGGCAAGACTTAAGCACAATAGAAGAAAAGCAGTGACAAACCTCTCAGAATTAAGAGAAAGGATGCCACACCACTCTGCCTTTATGTAAAGAAGGCTTTGTTTTTCAACAAAATACCCCTATTGGAACTAGCATGAAAGATGTCATTTCATCTTCTTTGGCCTTTATTCACATTTTAAGGAACATTCTTGATCCTCAAAGCATAACAGACATGTTTTTATTCCATGAGCAAATTTATTAGCTAAGGATGTGAAAGCATTCACATTCATTCTAATTAACATTAAATGACACTCTCTCAATGAATAAGATGTCAAAAATCATGCTAATAATTGCAGTCAATGAAATGAATGCTCTGCTCTTGGGCTGCATGAATATTTGCACTCATCAATTGACAACTAATATGAAGAAATGCACACCAAACTCAGGATAAAGGAAGTGATAGACCTATAAAGGATTATTTCTTATAAAAGTCTAGTAATAAGTAGCAATTTACTTTGAACTTGCTGAAGATCTTGGCCCTGGAATTTGACATACAGGTTTGGTAATTAACTGATAATTTTGTTTTATGTATTGAACTTACTGAAATCTGAAATTTCTCAAGTTTTCAAATTTGGGCTAGAGAGGAAATATGCCTTAATGCTTTAAAAATGTTCTGTTTAAATGCCAGTTTATATAGCAATAACCTGTGCTTACTTTATTTTTTTTTTAAGATTTTTTTTTAATTTATTTGACAGACAGATCACAAGTAGGCAGAGAGGCAGGCAGAGAGAGACAGGAGGAGGCAGGCTCCCTTCTGAGCAGAGAGCCCGATGCGGGACTCGATCCCATGACCCTGAGATCATGACCTGAGCTGAAGGCAGAGGCTTTAACCACTGAGCCACCCAGGCGCCCCTAACCTGTGCTTACTTTAAAATTATTTCTTTGTCAAAGATTTATTTACTTATTCATTTGAGAGAGAGAGAATGGGGGGGGGCAGAAAGTGTGAGAGAAAATCTTAAGCAGACTCCATGCTCAGTGTGGACCCTGATGCAGAGGTCAACACATGGATCAATCCCAGGACCCTGAGATGACCACCTTAGCCAAAATCAAGAGTCAGACTCTTAACCGACTGCACCATCCAGGTGCCCCACTTTAAAATTATTTCTACGCAACAGAGTCTTCTTCTTTTTAAAGGTAATAATTCAAAGGGATGTTAAAAATATATCCACTAATAAAAAGCAATTCACATCTATGAAGTTACCTGTTTTAGGTGGATAATACCATTATCTTACCGCTTACATATTGGACCCTTGTGTTTTTCTTTTCTTATAATATACAGAGACATATACATATGCATATGCACACACCACGAAAGCCAGGTTCCTTCTTAAAGAAAAAAAAAAAAAAAAAAAACTCTCCAAATGACTCCAAATGAATTCTGACCAGAGAATTGAGAGTCAGATATTCTTTTTCCTTCTATATGCAGACTCAGCATTCCCTTTTACACCCATGGGAATTTACATTTGGAAGAATTCTGTTTTGTTTTTTTTTTTAAAGATTTCATTTATTTATTTGACAGAGAGAAATCACAAATAGGCAGAGAGGCAGGCAGAGAGAGAGGAGGAAGCAGGCTCCCTGCTGAGCAGAAAGCCCGATGTGGGGCTTGAACCCAGGACCTGGGATCATGACCTGAGCCGAAGGCAGCGGCTTAACCCACTGAGCCACCCAGGTGCCCCTACATTTGGAAGAATTCTGAAGTTGATATATGATTATATCAGATATGTAAGTATTTGACTATATGTATCAATTGACCATGTTATTTGCTAAAAGAGATGTTACATTCAGGGTATATGTATATAATTTTAATGGTTTTCTGCAACTGGAAAAAATACATGGTATATTAATCAATTAGTACCCTTTTTGTACTTGTATTATAAAAGGTATGCTTTCATTAATTATAAGTACTGAAGATTCCAATAGGGAATTTGTATCTAGGTAGTACATTTTAATGTAAACAATTAAAACACACATGTAAAATGGAAATGCCTTATATACCTGGCCTGCAGGCTGAATCAATGGTCTATTTCATTTTTAGAACTCTGCATGTATATGTGCATAATTACATTTTCAAAAATTTTCTGAGATTTTTTCTAACACTAACATTATTTCTAACATTATTTCTAAGATATTAGATGTCATTATCAAATGGTTTAGATGAAAAGAACTACCCAAATATGGGTAATTGATTACTTTTTCTATCACTTTTGGATATGAGTTAATTCAGCTCACATTTATTGAGCTTCTTCCTAGCATATAATAATATTCCATGGTCACTGACCATATATGACATGATTTGCTACATCCAGAAAGAGGTCATCTAGAAGTAGAGGTAATATAATAAACCAAAGTATAATGCAAATAATATGGACTCAGTTACCACATTTATAAAGTAGGAATGGTAATACATTATTTCACCAAAAATTTTATAAGAATTAAGTCATTTATTTATAAGAAATGTTTTGATCATTATCATTTATTATAAAATATAATGGATATATACAAATTAATTGTTCAGTGGTAGAACCTGACTTCTAGATGCATGGATTAAGATCCAACTATCGTCCGTTTCTCATTCATACCCCAAATTTTCAGTTTTCAAAATTGTACATTTTGCAATGTGATACCCAGGCAGAAGGATGACTCTAAGTTTAATTTAGGTAAAACATACTATTTAAAAAAAATCATATTATTCAAGGCCTGGATTGTTTTCTGGTTGGGTAGTTCTTTACTTCTGCATTATAAAGGTCAAAAATCAGCCAAATTGGGGCACCTGGGTGGCTCAGTGGGTTAAGGCTCTGCCTTCGGCTCAGGTCATGATCTCAGGGTCCTGGGATCAAGCCCAGCATCAGGCTTTCTGCTCTGTGAGGAACCTGTTTCCCCCTCTCTCTCTGCCTGCCTCTCTGCCTACTTGTGATCTCTCTCTCTGTCAAATAAATAAATAAAACCTTTTTAAAAAAGAATTATTTTTAAAAAATGGTCAAATATTCTATTTTAGTTGAAGACAATACAATAATATATGCTTTCACTAAAAAAAATTAATCATAGAACTATCATCATATACTGTCATGGATAAAATGAGTCTATATCATATCTTTTTCTTGGTTAAAGCTTTCCAAGTCAGAAGAGATCATGAAGATGTCCCATAAAAACCTTTTATATACAAATAATAACTCAAAGATAAAATATTAAAGGAAAAGTTATTACATTAGTTTTTCAGAAACTCAATTTCATTTTGAAATTGGGTCAGATGGCCCACTACTTCAGTAAATCACTATCATCACTCCAGCTAGTTTGTGTCCTAAAACACCTGGGTGTACCAGACCTATGGATTTCTGTAATGCACAAATAGTATGTTAACATAATGCACATAATACAGTTCATATTCACTTGCCAATAAAACACTTAGAAACATTATTTTTAATGCAAAAGACTCCACTTAATAAATATGGGTAGGCTGTTATATTGACCTAGAAGAAACTATTTTTGTTTTAAGGTACCCTCCAATTCCATATTTTTAATGCAAAAGACTCCACTTAATAAATATGGGTAGGCTGTTATATTGACCTAGAAGAAACTATTTTTGTTTTAAGGTACCCTCCAATTCCATATGTCTGAGTCATTCAATAGACATCTGTCACCCTGAGTTTGGGCACATAGTTACCCAGCAACTTTCTTTTTATAAATTAGCTCCAATCCAGATTAAAACAGATGAAAGATTTCCAGTCAATGTGGCCAGACCTCAGGGTGGAAAATGAGCTCAGGAAGGCAGCTATCTGAAACTGAATCCTCCCTGGAATGGACATTCCGTTCTAAGCCCCCTTCAGGGAAACTCCAACAATAACTCAAGCAGAAGCAAGCAGTTGTCTTCCAGGTAGTCCAAGCCAACTGCGCTCTTTCTTAGCAATCTGTCCTCAGACACCCAGCCAGAGACTTAAAACTCTTCTACCTACATCAAAGAACAGCAGAACCAGCATGCGCATAGTGTACGAACAGAAGCGATTCACCTAATTTCTATCCTCCTTGAATCTATCTCGCTTGGTAGTAATTCAACAACTCCAAAAAGATCTCAGCTTTGTAGTCCCTCAAAGGAATCCCCACAAGTCAGGCTTCTTCTTTAACTATGAGTTTCTTTCGAGACTAAGAAAAGAAATTGGGAAAACCCAAAATACTACTGATTACAGGAATGATCTAAATAAAGCAACAGACATTTCAGACTGAGGTTTATAACTTTTACAATTCATTGAGCCCTCAGGAAAAAAATAATATACTAAGAATTATCCTATTGTTTTATTAGTTATCGTGTGTGTGTGTGTGTGCATGTGTGTGTGTGTGTCTGAATATAATAATACACACCAGAATTCACTGTTACACATGAGCCCTTTTCAGCCTGGACACCTGAGTTCCAAAAATATAATGATTTCATGACTAAATAACAGTTAGACTATTGCTGCAATATTTAATCATTCGTATATGGGCCTAGAAACAATTAGGCACAAGTAACCCATAAATAACAGACAAAAACTCTCCTCTCAAGGAGCAAGGGAATGAGTCACAAGCAACCTGACATTGACATCAGAGGATATAATTACTTGTGCAAAATTATCTACAGTGAGTTTTCATTAAGAACACAGAACAGAGATACCTATCCCACCCAGGGTAGTCCGGAATGCTTTTAAATGATGTTCTATAAACAAACACTAGAATAATGGATATAAATTGTTAGTATAAGATACAAGGTGATAGTGGTTTTTTGTTTTTGTTTGTTTGTTTTTTGCTTTTTTTTTTTTTTAAAGATTTTATGTATTTGATAGAGGGAGACCCAGTGAGAGAGGGAACACAGGCAGGGGGAGTTGGGAGTGGGAGAGGGGAAGCAGGCTTCCTGCTGAGCAGGGAGCCCGATGTGGAGCTCGAACCCAGGACCCTGGAATCATGACCTGAGCCGAAGACAGACGCTTAATGACTGAGCCACCCAGGCGCCCCTGACAGTGGTTTTTGTAAGAACATTCTAGGAAGTGGGAATAAGTCATAGGCATGCAATTACATGACTTATTTTGTGGAATCACAATTTTTATGACTGGAGAGAAGTCTACATGGAGGACAACAGCAGATAAAAAAGTGAGGGACATACTGTAAAAGGTCCTGTGTGCTGGGGCCTTGGATTTTACCCTGTAGCTAGAGGATTCTCTATAGGATGCTAAGATACAGACACAAGATCCAATTAGTGTTTTAGAAACATAACTGGGGTAACAATAGGAAGGATGGATCTGTTTAAGACTAGATTAAAGCAGGGAGATCTCTCTCACACACACACACACACACACACACACAGACATACACACACGTGCATGCACATATACTATCAGAGATCATCTCTTGATCTGTGCATCTGTTTATACAATTTGTCACCTCTTTGGAGGTTAAATGTAAATTAGCTATTCATTAATATTAATAGTTAAAATAATACAAAGTACAAAAACCGTCTATTTTGTGGACACTTTGCCAATGACCAGGAAACGTTCCTTCCTAATGCCTACAATAAGCAACATTGTAAAGCAACATTAATATTCCTATTTTTTTCTTGAAGACAATCAATATTAAATACAATCAGCTCAGCACCAGGTACTCAATAAACAAATAGTTAAATACGGGCTTGTCCATGATTAATTAGCTTGATAGGTAGACACACTGGCCTTCAGGATACTGAGGGCTTGTTAAAGGTTTAACGTTGTATTTAAAAAAAATATTTTGCAGTAAACATGGAGTCATAGGAACCTGCAAAGAAATATGCAGGGATGTCTTGTGCAACCTTCACCATACCTCCTACAATGTTGACACCTTGGATAACTATAGTACAAGGTCACAATTGGCAAATTATCCATATAATCCACAGAGTTTCTTCAAATTTTTACCAGTTATACATAAATTCACTTGTGTCCTTCTGTCGGTATTTGCGTGCATGTGTGTTTGTGTAGTTATGTGCATTGTTATCAAGAATAGTCTTGCACAACAAATGCCACCATCAAGATACAGAATAGGTCCATTACCACAGGCTCTCTTCTGGCACCCCTATATTGAGTAACCCCCATTCCTAACCTGTTGCAACCAACAATCTGTTTTTTTGGTCTTCATAATTTTGTTATTTCAATAATGCTATTCTTTTCAATAATAATGAAAGGAATAACACAGTATGTAATCTTGGAGTTGTTGTTTTTTTGTTTTTTGTTTTTTGTTTTTTGTTTTCCAAGCATGGTGCTCTTGAGATTCATGAGAGCTGTCGTATTATCAATAGGTCATTTCTTTGTATGGCTGAGTAGTATTCCATAATATTGATGTGTCATTTGTTCTACATCCATCCATTGGTGGATATGTGAGTTGTGTCCAATTTCTGACTATTACAAAAAAAAAATGCTGGTGTAAACATTCATGTACAAGTTTTGTTGTGAACATCAGTTTTCTTTTTCTGGGATAAATGCCCAAGAATGGAATTGCTGGGTGATACAGTGATTACATGTTTAGTTTTAGAAGCCAAGCTATTTTTCTAGAATGGCTGTATCACTTTACATTCCCACCAGCATTGTATGGGAGATCCAGTTTCTCTGCATCTTTTTGGGCTTTGGCGTTGTCACTTTTTTTTTCCAATTATTCTTGATAAAAGTTGTATAACATGCCTAGCATTATGGTTTGATATACATAGCGAAGTATGTATATCAGTGAAAACTCCTGTTAAGCTAATTAACATACCATCTTCACACATAGTTATCTTTTTTGTGATGAAAGCAGCTGAAATTTATTCCCATAGCAAATTTCCAGTATTCAATACAGTATTATTAACAATAGCCACCATAGTGTATATCAGATGTCTATACTTATTCATCTTCTATGACTGCAACTTTGTACTCTTTGACCAATATTTCCCCATTTTCTCCATCTCTCCAGCCATGGTAGCTACCCTTTTACTCTCTGCTTCTATGCATTCAATTTTTTGATATTCCACATGTAAGTGAGAACATGCATTTTTTTTCTTTCTGTGTTTCACTGATAGTTGTCTTTTTCTTACAAAATGGGAAAGCTATTATTTACAATATATTTTTACAGAGTATAATCTATTTTTCACTGCCAAATTCTTTTGCCCTTTCACAGAGAAACTAAATGTGTTTTGAGTCCTCTTACCTTTCTATACTCTAGGACAAATTACTTAATGGTCAGGGTCACTTTTTCTCTAATACATTTTTTTTCAAAGATTTTATTTTCTTTTTTCTTTTTTTTTTCCAAAGATTTTATTAATTTACTTGACAGAAAGAGAGAGAGAGAGCACAAGCAGGGGGAACGGCAGAAGGAGAAGGAAAAGCAGTCTCCCCGTTGAGCAGGGAGCCCAATGAGGGGCTCAGGTGCTCCATCCCTGGACCCTGAGATGATGACATAAGCCGAAGGAAGACACTTAACCTACTGAGCCCCCCAGGCGTTCCTCTCTCATACATCTTAAAAATGAAATTATTATTTCTTCTTTATACCCAAATATACATTGCAAGCTCTTCTAGGTTACAAAGAAAATGGATCTCTTCTTCAAGAGATAAATTGGTGGGGATAAGAAAAAAGAGTAAATGAGTGACTTTTCCAGGATATCCACAGATAGTAAGTTGAAAGAGGGAGGGAAGGCACCAACTGTAAGAAACAGAAAAAAAAAAAAAAGGAATAGTCTAGAGTAGAATCGAGAAAGAATATCATGATGTGAAGGAAGCAGTTAACACTGACAAGTGCCATTGGGAGTTACCAAGATAGATGCAGGAAAGAAAATATCTGGGTTGAAAATAGTAAAACAAAACAAAACCAAGAATCAAAAGACTACAGTAAAATGGAGTATGGATAATAAGAGAAGAGAATAAAACCCAATGACAGAAAGCAAATCTTCATTAATTATTTATATACATTGAGCTTCAACCAGAACTAAAGTGCTTTTGTTGTCCTATAAAATGCAATCAAATTATCATCATTATTATTATTTTTTAAAGATTTTGTTTATTTATTTGACAGAGAGCGATAACAAGGGGAACACATGCAGAGACAGTGGGAGAGGGAGAAGCAGGCTACCTGCTGAGCAAGGAGCTTAATGCGGTGTTCTATCCCAGGACCCTGAGATCATGACCTGAGCTGAAGGCAGACACTTACTGACAGAGTCACACAGGCACTCTAAATTATCATTATTATTACAACATGTTCTTATATATAAATGGTTGTAATTATAGCATGCAACAAAATATTACAAACATTATTAAAAAATGCTTATGTGCCTGGTTCTAGAAAAACAGTAGTGAGCAAAACTAAATGAGATACTTGTATTCATGGAACTTACCATGTACTCTGAGTGATAACCATTGATTAGTAACACACCCACATACACACACACACACACACACACACACACACACGTGTCATTCATATATATATGGAATCAATACAGTGCTATGTGTTATGGTAGGCTATTATATGATAGTGGCATTTTATCTGCTCAAGGGAATTATGACACCTTTCCACCAGCAGTGACTTATAAGTGGAAAGGGGTGTTAGCTAGGTCAAAAAAAAAAGGGTGAAGAAGGTTCTGGACAAAGAGAAAACCATGTGCAAAAGCCCTACAGCAGGAAGAAGTGAGGCCTATTCAAGGAACAGAAAGAAACCCAGAAAACCGGTAAGGCAGGGGCAGGATTACAGGAGATGTGACGGGAGAGTTAGACAGTGTCTAGATCTTGTTCTATTTTGTTTTGCTTTCTTAGCAATGAGCAGAAGCTACTAAAGTGATTGAATGCGCACTGATATTGTCAAACTTAGGTGACTGGATGAACTTTAGAGAATAAATGAGAAGGAATGGGGAAGAGGCAATGCAAAACACCAGAATGGCTACTGCTGTTGTATTCCTAGGGAGACAAAACTACTTGAGCTAGGCTAATGGTAGAAGAGATGAAAAGAAGTGGATCAAAAGATACTAGGGAGATAAAACCCAAATAATTAATGGTTTAGACATAAGTGGTTGAGAGGTAAGTGTTTCAAGGATATAATAGGTTTCAAGAGCTTGTGAAACTAGAATGGTGGCACCATTCACTGATAAAGGGAACAATGAGAGAAGATCAGATTTCACTGACAAAGGACAAGTTTTGTTTGGGGCACTTAGAGCAGAGGTGACTTTGTCACATATAAATGGAGATGCCAACCAGGCAGTTGAAATTGCAGTTCTGGAATTTACTAGAGAAATCTGAGCTGGAGGTATAATTTGGTTAGTTATCTCCACATGTGTATTAGTAAGTTATGGGCATGGGTGCAATGACCAAGGAAGGGACTACAGAGAGAGAAGACACTCACACTGGGAATGAGCCATGAGAAATCTTAATATTTAAATGTTGAGTACAGACAATTAGGCTATAAAGTAGATCAAACAGAAATACCCAAAGAAATGAGAACAAAATCAGGAGAGTGCAATGCACAGAGCTCAAGGACACACAACAATTTTTAAAAGGGAGAAAATGGTTAATGTTGGTACTGCTAAGAGTTCAAGAAAGTAGATGGAAATTTTCTCAGTTGGTTTCAGTGACATAGCATTCTCTACTTCACATGAATTATGTTGAGTGAAGTTTGAATTAAGAAAAATAACAAGGGCACCTGGGTGGCTCAGTGGGTTAAAGCCTCTGCCTTCGGTTCGGGTCATGATCCCAGGGTCCTGGGATTGAGCCCCGCATCGGGCTCTCTGCTCAGCAGGGAGCCTGCTTCTTCCTCTCTCTCTGCCTGCCTCTCTGCCTACTTGTGATCTCTGTCTGTCAAATAAATAAATAAAATCTTAAAAAAAAAGAAAAATAACAAAATCATAAAATTTTAAGGAAAAATATTAATCTAGTCCAGCTGATTAATATAAAGTATAGAAAGTTAATATTTTTGTTTTTCTATATTTATCATACTTTGATAGTATGATAGACTCATTTATTCCATTTTCTTAAAAAATTATCAAAAAATCCCACTAACAATAGTTACCTCTAATGTTTAATATTAAAATTAAATGACTGATAGCTCTTTAAGAAATAAATAAAATATTAAACCACAACTGTTTCTTACACTTGGGAAGTGACATTGGAATATGTACTTTTTCCTTTTCCCAACTGTGTTGTAGTGTTTATGTTTTCTGAATGGAAGCAGTATTTTCAGGTTTGTTTTAATAGTATTTATTGATTTTATAAATACTAGTCAAGCTGAACATTTTTGTACACAAACCATTTAATTTCTAGACTTTGTGTGTGTGTGTATGTGTGTATGTGTGTGTGTGTATGTGTGAGAGAGAGAGAGAGAGAGAGAGGAAGAGAGAGAGAGAGAGAAATCTATTCATGCTAGTGATACTTCATAGTGCTATGCACATACAAAGTACTGTCAATAACTATTCATGTCGGATAGATTAATGTCTCATTAATCCTTGCCTATGCATCACCACCCTTTCTACTTATTCTCTAATTCACATCTCCATAGCCTATACTCTAAGGCCTATTTATAGAGGTAGATACTTTGATGAAAACCTCCAAAATCATATCAGCCATAACTAGCCATTTATGGCTGATTTGTACCATGCTCTGTAAATCTCTTGGCATATTATAGTAGCTGTATATATATGCATGTGTGTGTGAGCGTGTGTGTGTGTACCTATGGAGTTATAATCTCAAAGAAGTCAGACAGAACATAGCAGGTGTTTGCTAATGTTTGGCTACAAGCAAGTAAAAACCTAATAGTAAAAAAGTTGCTCAATACCATATTAATATTACATCTAGTCTTACTTCCCCTGAAAGCTAACTGATAAGTACATTATATTCATCCATGACTAAATTTCAATTACTCAAGTGCCTTCTATTGCTTCAGTACAATTCTAGTTTTATTTAAACTGAACTGTCAATGTTTTCTAAGTATTTTTACCATTTTTCCAGATTTAAGAATAATCAATTTCACTAATGGTTCTCAAGAAATTTTAGACATTTCTCCAATAAGCATCTATATTAACTAAAATAGCATTAAATAAAGTGCAAACTTACCTTGTCATATCTATGCAATTCTGTATTCTCTAAAGGATGATTTTTCATATTGCTTAACAACTCTGACTGAGCAATTGAAATTCAGACTATGATAAATGTTTTACACTGAAGTCTCATTTCATTATACAGCAGTTAGTTGAAATGGGGTTTCCGAAGAAGGTATTTTTAGGAAGTGCAGAGTACAGGAAAAACCTGAATACATTACACAATTTAAATATTTATTGAGGATTTTCTACTAAGGCAACATTTTGGTGATATCTCACAGAAATAGCAATATGGGAAAGGAAATTAGGGGTAAATAGATGACAGAGACTGTGGAAACCAAGACACCTGGTGTTGCAAGTGTGATCCTCATTCATAAAGTCATTAAATGGGAGATTGAAAGAAACACCTCTTTACTGAAATATTACTTTCCTTAGGATTTTATCATTCTACCTAGATGTTTCTATAATTTCTTGGCATGTTCTTGTCTTCCATATGGAATTCCTGACCTCCTTTTCACACTCCATGATCTTTCTAGTTGGTCTCATCCAAACTCAATGGCTCACATCTCAATTCTCCAATAATGACTTTGTTTCTAGACGACTCACAGCCCCTACATACAGTGTGCACACTCTCTGTAAAAAACTTAGCATTCACAGCCCCAATGCTTCTCAGCATTCCTTGAAGTCTTCTTGTAATTGGCATTATTACCCACCCAATTCTATGGACCATGGAAAACACCACATCCATCAACACCAATTCCTATTTACTCCAACTCATAATTAAATCTTGAATAAATTCCCTTCTTCCAACTTCAGTGTCACCATTCTGGTCAATACCAACTTCTGGCCCTGGAGAAGCTATCAGAGTGATAATCCTTCCTCTACTCTTTATATCTCCTAATTTCTTCACAAAACAGAATGATATTAAGGAAAAAAATCCACAAGTATGTTCATATCACTGGCCTACCTAAGACTCTAAAAGGCTGTCCATTGATTTTACTATAAAGAAAAAATCATTCCCATGGCCTCTGAGGCTCTTAGTTACTATAACCCAGCTCTTACAGTTTTAGCAGCACACTAGTCCCAAACTTTCTCTGACTTACTATACTCAAGGAAAATTCACTTTCTTTTAGTTCTTTTTTCATACCAAGTTCTATCTGCACACATGTTGTTTCCTTTGAATGTAAACATTTTTCCTCTCTCTTTCTCCCTTTGACCACTGTTCCCCAATTCCATTCTTTTTTGTGTTACTTTGAATGCAATTTTCCTAGGGATCTCTCCCCAACTTCTAATATTAGTCTAGGTCTCACTATTATGCATTCTTATAACAATGTATGCTTTATTCTCCAGCCCTTGCCTCAAATGAGATTTAAATAGTGTGTGACTATTACATATATATATTCCTTAATTCTAATCTCAGTGAGTTTGCTTGTTTAGAATCTTATCTCCAGAGACTAGTACAGTACCTGGCATGGAGTAGGCACTCAATATATATATTAGTTGCATGAATGAGTGAATAGCAAACTGTTCCTTCTTTAAACAGTGGTCACCGAAACCCAATACAATACAAACTTGACAGAGTCACTTCTTTTGATGTTTTTAGTTCTGGAATTCTTTTGAGAGCAACTCTATTTCCAGACATTTAAAGTAAAACACTGCAAAATCCACAGGCTTGAGCCAACTGAACTCTGTGATAATACTTGGTACTCTCTGACATAGCCCATTAGAGATGGGGTGTGTACACCTAATCCAAAGGAATCCTCTAGCTCTTCAGCAGCTGTTCACATGGCTCCTGACCTGCCCTTCAGGCTCTACTAAATCAGGATTCCCCAGCTGTCTGAGCTTCCAGTAAGCTCTTTTAGTTAACCAGCTACAAGCCAACATTGCTTCTATCTGGTTGCAGTGTGTAGAGTCAGATTTTCCTTTTTCCTTCCAAGTTATTTCCCAATATATGGGAGCCATTGGGATTTGCAGATAATTTTATTGGTTCCTCAGCCATTTTTATAACATATTTCTAATCCTGCTCTCCTTGAGCATCAGTAGAAAAAGAAATTACTCAACCTGCCTTTGGTGAAAATACGTATGCAGTTCTGATTCTGTGATTTTTATCTTTCACATTTCTTTAGTTTGACATCACACGGTTTCCAAAGCTAAAATCCCTACTCCTAAGAGTGTGCCGACTCCCGTGCCCTTTAACTCAACACTTAGCTCAGGCTAAGGTAGTACTGCTGCTGTAATCTGATAAAGGAGCAGACAAGTTGTGTGCAAATAAAGATGGGTGCCAAGAATGAGCAAAAAGCCACTGATGTTTATGCCCTTTTATAGTCCTGATTCAATGACAGTCTTAGCCAGAAATGGAACAGGAGGGGGGACAGCAATTTAAAACAAACAAAGCAAAAACCAAGGAAAGGATGAAAACACTGAAAGGGCAACTCCTTTATTGCCCATAATTGGACATAAGATTAGACTATTATAATGCTAATTGTGCTCAATTAATACTGGTTTTTCTAAAACATCAGTTGTTTCATAGTGGTGGAGACAAAGTACATTTAAAAGTTGAAAGTAAACTAGCCAAATACTGTACATTATGTTGGCATATGTAAATTCCTTGCTCATCACAATGCCCATGAATGAGTGGAATATTTATTAAATATAAGCTAAAAGCATAACAATTCAAACATCTATTTTCTTCAAATATCTGTTTTTCTCAAGTTTCTTTAAAATCATGTCAACCCTGTTTAAAATCCATTTAAATGTCAACATTCTGACTTTATTACACAGATAAGCATTGGCTTTCATGATACACTTTAACATTCCTCCTATTCATTACAATAACAAGATTATATACTAAAATAAATAAAATAGACTAAAATAAGTAAAAATAGAAGCAAAGCTCTTCCTCATATTCTTGCACTTGAACTGTAATGTAAGACTAAATCTTTTTAACTAGACTTTACTGTATTTCAGATTTTGAAAGTGACATGTAAAACCAATTTTCCAACATCTTTTCTTTAAAATTATATGGAATTATATTATTTCACCAAAATTATGGAATCACAATATTGAATTAAGAGTTCTGGAAGACTCATTTACAAACAACAAAAACAACAGCAGCATCAACTTTTTACCAGCAAAGAAATGACAGTTCCATTCCAGTTAAAGGATAATTGTCTATTCGCCCCACCTTCCATTACTGAAGAAGGGCCTGCATAATGACAAAGCCAAAGTGAGGCACTGAGGCAGAAGGCAAAAGATAATAAAGAGCACAGGGAGGAAATTGATTTCCAAACTCAATCCAGACTGCTAGGAACACTTTTTTCTCAGGGTTTAATATCATTACATACACTATGCAAAATCCCTCCAGCGACCATAATACCCCGAGAAAATTGCCCTGTTGGTTTTTTCATCTATTAAAATTCCCAGGTGTTTTGAATACATGACATCAGAATAACATCAGATGGAGCAAAGTGTTGAATTAGACATTGTTTTTTTTAAATGGCAGCCTCAGTGGAGGGCTTGAGCCGTGCCCGAGGGAGTACTGCCTTTTGCTTTTGTTAATGGGCATGTGGTAGAGGTTGTGTAGTCTTCAGATCGGGACTCTTTTAAGCATGAGCGAGTAAGGCCATTTTTCTCTCTTCATTCTCATTCTGCCTGCTGCTTGTAAGAACTGTGGCTGAGAAATTTAAGATACCCATGAACGTGGGAGCCAAGGTTTTTGCAGCCTCCCCTTGTCTGCCCCACATTCAGGGCAGTCATCTTGAATAGAGAAAGAGAAAGACCATGTTGTCCCTGAGAGTTACTGTTTCTGAGTCTCTGGAGGAGATCTCTGCTTTAAAAAAGCAAATGCAAAATTATATTATGCTGTAATATATGGGGAAAATAAGCTTTGTATACTACAGATTTCAGAAAAAAAGTAAACCAAATCATTTTAGTTGTTACTCCTCAAATTATAGTTTGCATAGGAGTGATTCACAATGAGAAGGGTCTCTGTCCCCTTCCAGACAGGAGATGAGAATCTCTAAAAGACACATTCACTTTTAATATTAACTGGAGGGAGCTTGAAATTTTGCAAAGATAAAGATCTGAAGAAAAATTCCACACATGACATCCATAGACAAACTCTCTTCAAATTGGCAAAATAATAAACTACATAACACTGCCAACTGAACTTTCATATCTATATGTAAACTAAATTCAAACTCCAAATCCGTGTTATGAATATTATTCTGTCAATATTGTATAGAGTGAAACCCCAAGAAGTTTAACTAACAGATGTTTTTAAATGAGGAAAAAGGCGAAGACTGTAAGATATTTATTTATTTGTTGGTGTTTTGAAGCTCAGTCTGCTGCACAGAGCATACTCCCTAAAGACAAACATTTTCATGCAACTTTGCTATGGAACTTGGTTGCATTAAAAAAAAAAAAGTCTCGGGACGCCTGGGTGACTCAGTTGGTTAAGCAGCTGCCTTCGGCTCAGGTCATGATCCCAACGTCCTGGGATCGAGTCTCACATCGGGCTCCTTGCTTGGCGGGGAGCCTGCTTCTCCCTCTGCCTCTGCCTGCCATTCTGTCTGCCTGTGCTCGCTCTCTCTCCCTCTCTCTCTGACAAATAAAAAAAAAAAAATCCAAAAAAAAAAAAAAAGTCTCTTCATTTCCTATACTGCAGCCCATGACCCTCCCAACAAAATTTTCCAAGTACCTTGATAACAAAATGCAAATCTCCTAGGACAATAGCAGGACTTTGTGAGAAAGAAAACTAATGCCTCCTTCTGAATCCAATCAAAACCTGAATGTGCTATATAAAAATAAACCAAGGTCATCATTATTCTTCTCATTGTGATTTGGCTTGCCTTCAAATTACATACCCTGTATATCTGAAATAGCTGCACCGCCTCCATTAACTGAGTTTGACATCATTTTAATCAATGTATCTTTTTAGAATGAAAGGCAGAAATGTCAAATTCCTACCATTATACATTCTTTTAACTCTCTAATCTGCATTAAATAAAAGCCTGTCTTTGAGAAATAGTGTATTCTTAAAGAAATATAAATCGCATCAATTTCATCTTAAAATGTAACTGGGAAAAGATTCAACAACAATGCATCCCTTCATCTGGAGGTGATTTCCCATGAAATCACTTTTAAAGTTTATGACTTTTAATTAAAGTTTAAGCCTTGAGGCCCATCACTTACACTGGTTCCTCTCAAGGCCCTACCTTATTGTCAGTTCATGATTTTGTATTATTTTTCCCAAAAGACTCCCCTCCCTCAAACTGTATAATCCCAAGGCCTGTAAAACCTTGGTCTGCTCCTTTCTTCATGGTTTCTTATGTTTTGTTGGACAGAGGACATACATTAGTCTTATTTGTCAATTTCTTTAAAAATGATTTATATCTAAAACAAAATGGAAAACATGAATGGAAAATTATCTTCAAAGAAAGGTTAATTTCCAATGAATTTTCAATGGCTGTGTGACTTAAATGTCTTCATGCTTTTATTTAAACAGATATACTCACATCAAACTACCATGGTTCCTATATTTGCAGAGGAAGAAAGAATAGTTTAATAAAAATATGATAAATCATTTTTAATAAGTTAAGGGAATATTACATACAGTAGAAGGTGGAAGGGGAAGGAAAGTTTTGGAAATCACTTTGCTTTTTTCTGGTGATAAAGCCATGATGAAAGATAATAAAACAGAATTTTTAAAAACCCTGACTTTTCCAAGACAACAAAGATTTAAATCTCTTTTATTAAACCACACAAGTGGTTAAGAACTTGACAATTTGTTTCTCATGTAACCAATGACTTGGACTACAAGGATTTCAAATGAATACTTCAGAACCAAAGAGGAAGCTGTATTAATATCTCTGTCCAAATTACAAATTTCTATCTCAGTACTGCCTAGCTGGAGTAGTGTCAACTAACACATTTTTTTTCCTTAAATAACATAAATTTGCACAAACCACTTGGTAATCTTAAGTTTACAGTAACTACTACATGACATTCTCTATTGCATTTTCCATACTGTTTTGCCATGTAAGAGATACAGAAAACTTCCTTTTCAATTAAAAAATATATTATCCACTTAGATCAGCAATCTCTTTTTCTTAGAGTTAAGATGCCCTTAGAAGACTCTGGAAATGAAATCATTCTAAATGATGATTTTATTAGACCTTAAGATAATTTTTATCATGTAAAAAATTCCAATGAAATGTGTATTGGCAATAAATTATTTGAGTGACTCTTTGCAATGCAGTATTTGAGCAATTTTAAAAGTAAACAATATTTATGTTTATACAGGGATCTTCTGGCAACTACTTTCATTAAAAACCATCCACATGTACTCTTACATTTTTCAAACTAAGCAATTAAAAAAAAATCTCATTCCAGTGTCAATACATTCAAACAGAAGTATGTCAGCTGGTAAAAGTTAATGTAGAATATAACCGTGTGAATATCTTCATATTCTCTTAACAAACCCACTGTCATGCAGCTTAAAATTTCACCTGATAGCTTTAAAATGTGCTTTAGTAAAGTCTACGAGAGCTTGTCCCAAAAAGGTTAGCTTTCTTTAAATTCTAATGAAGAGTTTGAAGTTCTTTGAGTACCTATGACAAAGTAAAGAGCAGGTCTGCCTTTCATTTTTTGCTATTTTTTGAATTGCATCTTTGCTATTTTTTTCTAAATTGCTCTCTACCCTGGTTCCTGGTTTGAATTTTTAAGTATAACAATGGATCAATCAATATGTGTGTATTGCAAATAGTATATGCTGTTGTACTTTTGTAACATTAGTAAATGGGAAGGTTTTTCAACAGAAAGCGATTCTGATGCTCACCAAATAAATTTATAAAATAAGGAAATGTCATTAAAAAGGTTTTACTATAAAATCTGGTAGCATCTAATGTGAATCAGTGAGTGCACAATGTTCATTTTTTTTGGCACAGAGGCCAAAGTTGTGCTGTGACCTTTTCACCAGAAGTTTTGAAGAATTACTTATTTGGACAGACTTATTTTCTTCATTGTTAAATACAGGCATCACCATCCTATCTGTTTCAGAATGGTATAATCCACCAGTCAAAGGCGGGATGAGGAGGGCAAGGTAATCCCCTCTGTCAATCTCTTTGGGACACACTGTACTACTCATATATTATGTTTATGTATTATTTTTACTATTGTGCCAGAGTCAATTTCTAAATTTTTCATTAGTCACCATGACTTTCTTAAAATAAACAAAATAGATGCACTTTATAGAAAAGCCAAATGAAAAAACTTTACTGAAAAGCTAGGTCATCCTAGACATGGAACAACATGGTAAGCTTGCTATGAAATGATCAGAAGTCTCTCATGCTTATATGTTGTGTTCTCAACAAAAGCGTCTGGTCACTTGCCAGCAGAGAGCATATCACTAGTTGAAAGATTTTTCATGATATTCTACAGAAAAGAATACTCAAAATACTAAATATGAGAAAGGGATTTTTAAATATTTATCATCCTTTTCTCCGCCTCCATTTGCCCATCACAATTCCTTTTGTTTTTTAAAATTTTTTTCCCTTGAGATGTGCCAGAGACAATTTTTTTTAACCTTGAGGTCTCCACACATCATTCCACTACTGCAATTAGTTCATTGAAAATAAATAGCAGGTCACTGCCCCACATGTAACCATTACTGAACAGAAGATCAAATAATCAAGATAACTCAGATACACAAATGACTTCACAGCAATTAAAACAGTTTGTTACAAATACTCCAGGCCAGTTATGCACATTCTATTACTTCAGTGGTTTCTTAAAAGAGAAAGATCTGCTTGATTATATTTGTGAAGAAAAAACTTTAAACTCTACCTCATTTCTACTGAAAAGTTCTCCCGGTGAGAAACATGTACACCTGCACACATATATGTATACAGGAAATATAAGATAACATTTATTCTTATTCAAAAACTACTATAATAATTTAAAATCAATCTGCCTAATCAGTGAGCTTGCCACAAATTAAAACGTAAGCCACAGTAAAAATATTTTTAGTGACTTTGTACTTACAACAGTCCTCTACTTCTTCCCACCAAAGCATTTGGGGGAAAAAAGTGTATATCAAGGCAGCAAGAAAAGTCTTGGTAAATTTTCTCCCAACTTTAGTGCTCCAATAGGTTTAGAAATGATGAGAAATCAACCAGCTTCAGCAGCCTTTTAAAAAAGCACACTTCAGTTTTTCCTATTCGTTTTTCTCTGAAGCTAATTGCCTCCAAGATCTGAGTCCTGTAAGGGGAAAGTGAGTGATCCCAACACTGAGTGAGTCAACATAGTAACTGATGCCAGGATTCTGTAGAGGCCCCTGGATATTTCAAATTCCAGGACCTGCGCAGAAGCAAGTGACCCGCCTTTTCTCTCAACTTGGTTTCCCATAATAGGACTGCCCATGGCCACTACATATAAGGTTGTGTTCCCAGCATGGCAAGCCCTGTGAAGACAAATAATGTTCAACTGTGTTCTGATTAATATCCAAGCCAGAACAGAACAGTGGACATAGTACTTGCTCTCACAGGCTTCTAAACATAAAAACTCTTCAGTATACAAAACAACTGTACTTTCTGTAACTTACATGCACATTTCTAAAATAACAGAGCAGAAAATCCTAATCCAGAATAGACTTTGAGATGCCTTTCCTTTTTTTACCTTCTCAACAACACTAAAAATTTCACTCTACTGAACAAAAAGAAATGCCCAGAATAATCTGCACTCGTTCTGTAGCCACTGTCTACCAAACTTAATTTCTACCCTGCGGATCTTATCAAAAGTCAAGTATTGATGATGCCAAGAGTCTGATTAAGAAAAGCAACAGCAGAATGAAGCAGCTGAGCTCTGAAGGCAGAAAGTGTATAGCTCTCAGGGGACAAGGCTTCTGCTAAAATAAAGAGTACTCTTATAAGTGAACGAAGAAATCTTCCTAAAATGCTAAATTTCCATGGCACCTTATGAGAAAACTATATTAACAAATCACTCTTTGATTTCTTTGGTGGCAATTATTAAAATACCATTTTCTTGGACATTAATTATTAATTACTTAATGGCTCTCAAAAGACATTTTCTGCTATAAGTGAACACACTTATGGTATTTGGCACGTTTGAAAACCATTCTTTGCCAATAGGAAGCTTCTTTAACTTATTTTTAACACAGCAGATGAGCCCAATATTTGTACGAAACATTGGTTAAACTTTTAGAAGGATATTCTTTTTGCAATAATAATCTGTGCTAAAATTATTTAAGTGCTTTTATAATACCATTTGTTGAAGTGACAGACTCATTTTTCTATGTCAAGCATTCAACTGCTTGGCACAGAAATAAATTGTAGATAAAAATAGAAAAAAAACCTGGCATACTGAATCAGAGCATGATGTTTACCTTAATCATTATACATTTCATATTTTAGAATACCATTATCATAATATCACCATTCTCCCCAACAAAATCTATATGAAATAAAGCATTAAGCTTAATTTGTAGATAATTGTATTGAAATTACTATTATTCAAAACAGATTTAAAATGTTCTCCGTAGGTCATCTCATTTCCCTTCTTAGTGTGGTCATCTAAGTATGTGTATAAGCAATAATTTCGTAAAACAAAATTAAAAAGTGGTTTTTGACCAACATGGATCCACTTGAATAGTCTGCATGTTAGTATGTGTTTTCCTGTGCTCACGGGTGTAATATCGCCCTGAATGTAAGTTCCTTTACACGTTGTACTGTGAGTTTTCTATAGATATAAAGTCACATTTACGCCAAGGCATATGCACAGCTCATCAGTGATTTGTAAAATGTCATCTGTGAAGCATCAGCAATGCATGGGAAATTTCTGGAAAAGACCTGAAAAATGAGAAACTCGGGGAGTAGGACCTAGTGCTCTATGTTTTACAGGTGACTCTAATACACAGCCAGTTTTGAAAAACTATGAAGTGTATGTGTCTAAAAACAACCGTGACTTCCAATATACCAAAATCTGGTCTTGGTTCATACCAAGTGCACTGAAAACAGGTAGATTTGAAGGCTCTCAGGTACATCTTGATGGTCTCTTAGCCTTAGTCAACAATCTGAATTTACTGGGCCCCTGTAATAAATTCTACATCAATGTGGAATATTCCCCTTAAGGTTTTAAAACCTAGGCTAGAAGAAATACTTAACTTGAAAAAGTGAAAGGTACATAAAGTAAAATTTAGCCCAAGTGGTGCTGGGAAAATTGGACAGCTATGTGTAAAAGAATGACACTCAACCATTCTCTTACACCATACACAAAGATAAACTTGACATGGATAAAAGACCTCAATGTGAGGCAGAAATCTATCAGAATCCTAGAGGAGAACATAGGCAGCAACCTCTTTGACATCAGCCACAACTTCTTTCAAGATATGTCTCCAAAGGCAAAGGAAACAAAAGTGAAAATGAACTTTTAGGACTTCATCAAGACGAAAAGCTTCTTCACAGAAAAGGAAACAGTGAACAAAATGAAGAGGCAACCCATGGAATGGGAGAAGATATTCGGGAATGACGGTACAGACAAAGGGTTGATATCCAAGATCTATAAAGAACTCCTCAAACTCAACACACACAAAACAGATAATCATGTCAAAAAATGCGCAGAAGGGGCACCTAGGTGGCTCAGTGGGTTAAGCCTCTGCCTCTAGCTCAGGTCATGGTCTCAGGGTCCTGGGATTGAGCCCTGAGTCTGGCTCTCTGCTCTCTGCAGGGAGCCTGCTTCCCCCTCTCTCTGCCTGCTGCTCTGCCTACTTGTGATCTCTCTGTGTGTCAAATAAATAAATAAAATCTTTTAAAAGGGGGGGGGGGCAGAAGACATGAACAGACACTTCTCCAAAGAAGACACACAAATGGCTAACAGACACATGAAAAAATGTTCATCATCACTAGCCATCAGGGAGATTCAAATCAAAACCACATTGAGATACCACCTCACACCAGTTAAAATGGCCAAAATCAACAAGACAGTAAACAAGTGCTGGAGAGGTTGTGGAGAAAGGGGAACCCGCTTACACCGTTGGTGGGAATGCAAGTTGGTGCAGCCACTTTGGAGAACAGTGTGGAGATTCCTCAAGAAATTAAAAATAGAGCTACCCTATGACCCTGCAATTGCACAACTGGGTATTTACCCCAAAGATACAGATATAGTAAAAATGTACCCCAATGTTCATAGCAGCATGGCCATAGTCGCCAAACTATGGAAAGAACCAAGATGCCCTTCAATGGGCGAATGGATAAGGAAGATGTGGTCCATATACACTATGGAGTATTATGCCTCCATCAGAAAGGATGAATACCCAACTTTTGTAGTAACATGGATGGGACTGGAAGAGATTATGCTGAGTGAAATAAGTCAAGCAGACGGGGTCAATTATCATATGGTTTTCATTTATTTGTGGAGCATAAGGAATAACACGGAGGACATGGGGAGATGAAGAGAAGAAGGGAGTTGAAGGAAATTGGAAGGGGAGATGAACCATGAGAGACTCTGGACTCTGAGAGACAAACTGAGGGTTTTGGAGGGGTGGTGGGTATTATGGAGGGCACATATTGCATGGATCACTGGGTGTGGTGCATAAACAATGAATTCTGGAACACTGAAATTAAAAAAAAAAATTAAAAAAAATTAGCCCAAATACAATGAACTCCAATTCAGACCTTGTCCTATTTTTCTATGGTCCTTAGTCACTTACCTCTCTCATTTAGTCCTCAGGATAACTACATTGCTGAGGTCTTAGGAACCCCCGTATAAAGATGGCTGGTCAAATCAATTTATGCAAATCTCTAGTGTTAGTAATTGGCAGAGCAGAGCTTTTTAAAATTTATCTTTTTATGAGATAGGTTACATATTCACAAAAAGGTTGTGAGAAGAGTAAAGACGGGGGTGCCTGGGTGGCTCAGTGGGTTAAGCCTCTGCCTTCAGCTCGGGTCATGATCTCAGGGTCCTGGGATCAAGCCCCACATCGGGCTCTCTGCTCAGCAGGGAGCCTGTTTCCCTTCATCTCTCTCTCTCTGCCTGCCTTTCTGCCTACTTGTGATCTCTGTCTGTCAAATAAATAAAATTTAAAAAAAAGAAGAGTAAAGAGGGGTCCCATATACTCTTCATTCAGTGACCTCAGTTACATTGAAGCAAACTATTATGCAATTTCAAAACCAGCAAACTGACATCAATGCAATATGTATATATGTGTTCCATTTTTAGTACTGTACATTGGAGTAACTGTAGCCTCAGTCATTACATAGATCCTGCAGAATCATTCCCTCATCACAAAGATCTTCCTTCTCCTCTCCCTTTGCAGTCATATCAACCACCACTTCCCAGACTGTGCCCTAGCACCAGCACCTGCTAATTTGGTCTGCATCATTTGTATCATTTCAAGAATTTTAGAAAAAAAATGGAATTATTTGATATGTGATCTTTTTTTTTTAAGATTTTATTTATTTATTTGACAGAGATTACAAGCAGGCAGAGAGACAGTCAGAGAGAGGAGGAAGCAGGCTCCCCGCCGAGCAGAGAACCCGATGCGGGGCTCGATTCCAGGACCCTGGGATCATGACCTGAGCTGAAGGCAGAGGCTTTAACCCACTGAGCCACCCAGGCGCCCCGATATGTGATCTTTTGATATCAGCTTTTTTCACTTGGCATGATGTCCTAGAGATCTATTCAAGTTGTTATCTGCTTCAGTAGCTTGCTTACTTTTATTGTGAGTGGTATTCCACGTTAATTGTGTACTACGGTTTCTGTAGTCATTCATTTATTGTTGGTAGTTGTGGTTATTTTTGGTTTGGGGTTACTACAAATAAAGGTGCAAAACAGTCATGCACATATCTTTCATTTATCTGGGATTTATGCCCAGGACTAAAGTTGTTGGTCCATATGGCAAATGTATGTTTACTATTTTTTTTAATTTAGAGTAGACATTTATTTTTTAATTATTCTCATTAAGTTAGCAATTACCAGTAAGTTTAAAACATGCTTTACATTTTTATATAGATAAATGATAGTACTACTTTCTTTGATGGACTACTATTTAGGTAATATTCAATAATGATTTTTTAAAAAATTGTTGATAATCCTGTAAATGTTCTTAGACTTCCTACAGTCTCCAGTATTTGGATCAGTGATACATTGCTCTTAGGAAGGCATGCCACTAGTCCAGTTTAAAGGATTTTTTTTTAATTTTTTATTATGTTATGTTAGTCACTATACAGTAAATCATTAGTTTTTGATGTACTGTTCCATGATTCATTGTTTGTGTGTAACACCCAGTGCTCATCCGAACACATGCCCTCCTTAATACCCATCACTGGGCCAACCCATACCCCTACCACTCTCCCCTCTAAAACCCTGTCTTTTTTCCCATAGTCCATAGTATCTTATGGTTCATCTCCCGCTCTGATTCCCCCCCTTCATTTTCCCCTTCCTTCTCCTAATATCCTCCATACCATTCCTTATGTTGCACAACTAAGTAAAACCAAATGTGTGTTTATTTTGTGTGAGTGTTATGTTAGTTACCATACAATACATCATTAGTTTTTGATGTAGTGTTCCAAGAATGTTTACTTTTTAAAGAAACTGCCAAAACATTCTCTGGAGGGTCTGTTCCATTTTACATATCTTCCAGCAATGTGAGTGATCCATTGTCTCTGTATCCTCTGTAGCTTTTGGTATTGTCAATTTTATACTTTTGGGTTTTTTTTTTTTTTTCAGCATTAAGCATGTAGAGATATATTATGGTGGTTTTATCTTGAATTACCTGAATGGTTAATGACATTGAACATACTTTCTCATGCTTATTTGCCATCTGAATACACTCTTCTGTGAAATGGCTGTTCATGTCTTTTGCTCATTTTGCAATTGAATACCTTTTGTTTTAACTATTAATTTTTGAGTGTTCTTTATATATCCTAGATATGAGTCCTTTGTTAGGTGCTGTGCAAATAGTTTCTCCCAGTTTGTAGCTTGCCTTTTCATCTTTAACAGTGAAATTCCAATGCAAAATTGTTTAACTTTTCTCAAGTCTGATTTATTGAATTATTTTTTCTTTTATGGATGATACTTTTGGTTTCAGGTCTAAAAACTTTTCACCAAGCCATGATTCCTATCTCCTGTGTTTTTTCCCCTAAATTTTAAAATCATTTTATATTTACATTTAAGTCTATGATTGGATTCACTTTTGTATGAGGTGTGGGGTTTACATAGATTACTTTTTTCTTACAGATTTCCAATTGCTCCATCAGCATTTCTTGAAAAGACTATCCTTCTTCCACTGAATAACTTTTGTACCTTTGTCAAAATCCAGTTGGCCATATTTGTGGGAATCTACCTCTGGGATGTCATGTCTGTCCTATAGATCTGTTTGTCTAGCTCTCTGCCAATATCACATCACCTCAGTTACTCTAGTTACATAACACTCCCAAGCATTAGAATAATTCCTTCCACTTTATTATTCTTTTCCAAAACCATTTTAGAAATTTTAGGTCCTGTGTCTTACCTTACAAATTTTAGAATAAGCTTCTAACAATAGGTATACAGCTTGGACTTAAAAAAAAATCTTTCTCATATTTTGATGGGGATTGCATTAAATAGATAGATCAATTTGGGGAGAAATGACATTTCAACTATGTTGTACCTTTTAATTATGAATGGCAGATACTTTTTTGAATAGATTTTATTTATTTATTTCAGAGAAAGAGAGAGAGAGAATACAAGCAGGCAGAGCAGCAGGCAGAGGGAGAGGGAGAAGCAGGCTTCCCATGGGGCAGGGAGCCTGATGAAGGGCTTGATTCCAGGACCCTGGGATCATAAGCTGAGCTGAAGGCTGATGCTTAACCCACTGAGCCATAGAGGCATCATAAAAATCATATTAAACATAATACACTTCTAAGATCTAGGTCATCTTTAATTTATATCATCATGCTGTGCTTTCTAACAGTGCTTTGTATTGTGATTGGGTTGTTTTTTCACATTTCTAACATGCCTACGATGGTATGACTTATATATGTAGTTGTACAAAGAAAGGGAAAGAACACAGTCTGTCAAATGACAGTTTTGAAAAAGGACATTAAAAAATAAATGTATATAACTAAACATGCACTGCACATGTATGCTTTGGAAATTATTTTAAATGATAAGGTTATAAATGTTACATATGAACTCCTAAGACTTTACTTCTGAAAGAATACAAAACTTATTTTTACTATGCTGAAGGCTTACATCAGCACGTTTTTTATTTACTTTCTTTAATCTACAGATGTAAGATACATGTTATAAAAATGAAGACTGGTCCTTTCTTATATTCTAATATCAACCAGTAATTTCTATATCCTAAGATGAGTGGAATATTAATTAGAAAGGACTAATTATGGTAAACTTCAAAGCAGACAAAAAAGGAATTCCTAACAAACTGAAAACCCTAACTGCAGTATTTTATATAAACTATGAGGGTTCTGAGTCATTTTTCACACTGATTCAATTATTAAACATAAGTTGAAGCACTACGAATAAATAAGGCATCACAGGATAAATAAGCTAGGGAAAAAACAGGCTTAGTAGCTAAGATATTTAAATAAAGCTCATGAATTTATGATTTGGAAAAAAATTATTTCTGGGTCATTTCTTCAACTCTTCCCTATAAATAATCCATATTGGCTGAAATGTTACACATTCTATTAAGACATGTATTTCTTAGATGTTCTAAAAAAATCTCTTTAGATAAATCCAATGGAGAAATGTGCTAGTTACAGGTAGTTTATTATCACTGAACCCACACAAAATAAGGCACACAGAATTCAGTCAACCGGGTGCTTCTAAACAAAAAAGCTTGCTGGAAATTTGATAGTAGTTCCATTAAAACTATTGATTAATTTGGGGGATAACTGCTTTTTACTATGTTATAGTTCATAGTCCATGAACACAACATTTATCTCCTTTTATTTAGGTCTGTTTTATTTCATCCCATTTTTTTTTTGTTCATGGCCTATAGATTCTGTATGTTTTGTTGGATTCCCAAACATTTCTCTCTCTCTCTCTCTCTTTGTAGTGACTAGAGAAAATTACATTTTATTTTATTTAAAGATTTATTTATTTTAGAGAGAAAGAGCACAAATGGGAAGGGCAGAGGGAGAGGGAGAAAGATTGTTGAGCAGACCTCCTGGTGGAGCAGGGAGCCAGATGTGGGGCTTGATCTCATAAACCCGAGATCACGACCTGAGTACCTGAGTGGGAACCAAGAGGCGGCCTCCCAAATGACTGCACCACCCTAGTGCCCCAGAAAATTACATTTAAAATTTTAGTTTCCAGAAGCTCACTTCTTAAATACAGAAATACAATTGGTTTTTATAGTTGATCTTTTGTCCTGAGATCTTGCTGAACTCATTATTTCTATGAGTACTTTTATAGACTCCCTAGGATACTTTACAGAGCCCCATCATAACATCTGCAAACAGGGATGATTTTAAGTTCTCCATACTGATTTGTATGTTTTTATTCACTTTTCTTGCATTTTTGTGCTGCCTCGAACGTCCAGTACTATAAATAGTAGGCTGAAAACAAACATCTTTGCCTTGATCCTCCCAACAGGAAGAAAGCATTAAAATATTTCACATTATGATGTTAGCTATAGAATTTTGTAGATGTTCCTTATCAAGTTGAGAAAGTTCTCCTGTATTCTTAGTTTTCTGAGAATTTTTATCATGAATGGGTGCTGAATTTTATCAAACCTTTTTTTTCTGCTTCAGTAAGATCGTGTGTGTGTGTGTGTGTGTGTGAGCTAGTTAATATAACTTATCACATTCTGGTAGGGATTGTTGTCTCTGTATACATGTGAAGGATACTGGTCTGTAGTGTTTTTGTTTTGTGCTGTTTGTCTGGTTTTGGTATCAGAGAACCTCCTGTGTCATAAAATGTGTTTATATTGTCTCCTTTTCTATTCTTCTGGACTTTGACAGGTCTTTTCTTTAATCACATGAAAAATGTCATGCCATTTCCCATTTCATTCTGGATTCTATGGTTTCTCATAAAAAATCCTGTCACTTGAATATTTGTTGTTGTTGTTGTTTGCCTATAGATAGTGTCTTTTGTCTTTTACTATTTTCAAGATTTTTTTTCTTTATTACTAGCTTTCAGAAATTTGACTGTAATGAGTATATGCATGGATCTCCTTGGGCTTATCTTCTCTGTTCAGTCAGCTTCCTGTATCTATAGGTCTTTGTCTTTTTCCAGATTTGGTTCTTTTTCAACCTTTATTTCTTTGGGCACTTGTTTAGAAACACTTTATTTTTTCTCTCTTTTCAGGACTCCAATGATCATAGATCTTTTATTATGATATCACAGGTCACCAAGGATTTGTTCAGTTTTCATGAGCCTATTTTCCTTCTTTCTCAGACTAGGTAATTTCTACTGTTCTATCTTCCTGTTCATGGATTTTCCCCTTTGTCCCCTCTAGTCTGATGTTGAGACCATCCACTGAACTTTATTTTGATTTCTGTATTTTTCAGTTCTAAAACTTCATTTTGTTCTATATGTCTTCTATTTCTTGCTGAAACTTTCTATTTTTTATTTGTTGCAAGTTTGTAATTGCTTATTGAACCATTTTTTATGATGGTTGCTTTAATATCCTTGGCAGATAATTCTATCACCTGTGTCATTTTGATGTAAGTGAGTGTTGTCTTTTTTTCATTCAAGTTGTGATTTTTCATTTTTCTTGATTTGATGAGTGATTTTAAATAGAAACCTGGACATTTAGGGTATTATGTTGTCAGACTCTGGATCTTACTGAAATCTTCTTTTTTATATAGCCTCTTCTTATACTCCTTTGGTGGAACATGGGAAGCGGGATATTCATTTGTTATTGTTAGGTGGAGCTAGAAGTTCAGACTTGCCATTCAACCTATGTTGAGACATGAGATTATTTCTTTCTATGTGTGCAATGTATATTTCTTTAACATCGCTTTAATGCCCATTAAAAATAGTAAATGGATCTCTGGAACATTGTGGGTTATTCTGAAACATTCACATTTTTTCCCACTAGACAGAAAAATAGCTACAACTTGTGAAATGGAAAGTACTTCTTAACTCATATTTCCATAGACAATGATGTCTCTGACGTGCAAAATGATTCGATTTCAGAAGTTGGTACTACATAGCAATGCTTTCTAGAGGGTCAAGACAGAACACTTACTAAATATAAAAACTCCAAAGTAATTTATCTGTGATGTAAAAACAATAGCTGCATAATTCATATATTGATCTTCAACCATTTTAGGAGGTAAATGTGTAGAAATTAATGATGATAATTAAAGATTTCTGAGTGAAACAAAAATAGTATAAGCACAAAGAAATTAAAGACATTGATGTTGGTGTGCTGAGAATCAGTACCCAGATTTAAGAGCTGAATTTTTTTTTATTCTATTGGTCAAGGTCCTGGCAGGAAATATGCAGACACAAAAGCATTTAAGAGAAAACAATTTGTTAAAACAACTATGGACAAAGGTGTAGGCAGGTTGATGAGGCTGAAAGAAAGTGAGTCATCCAGGTAATATCAAAAGTGGCAAGGTGTTTCCACCACCAGGCCTGATGGGTCAAAGGGAGAGAACAATGTTGTTGGAACTGTAAGAGACACACAAAATCATGACCAGAACTTTATAGAGGAGCATACAAAGTAACAAATAGATGCCCTAAATTTTCCCCCCTGTCCTCTGATGTGCTGGTGTCACACAATTTGCTGATGGGGTACAAGAGGCTGAGGTGACGGAGATGAAGAGCTAACCTTCCCAGGGCAAAGAGTAGGACAGAGAATGTCATAAAATGGATGAATTAGTGGGGAGTAGGGCTAATCATACAAGTGAAGAATTATTAGCATGTGGGCTCAGGACTACTCTATCAGTGTTAGGAGGATACTCATTAATATGATACCCCAGTGGAAAATATGGTATGAAATGAATAGGCCCACAATGTAGACCTTGCCTTCATTTTTTAACACTGTATTACATCTCTCTGAATCCCCCTGAAGTGTTCTGAGGTACTTTCCTACCATGATAGCTCAAATTATTCCCAAAATTCATCATATATCTTCTCCTTGCATGCTGCTTTGTACATTAGTGGCATGCATAGTAAATCAACTAGATATATGTTTCATATGTGTCTTGTCTGTTAGAATGCAAACTCAATCAGAAAAAATGTTGTACCTTCCTTTTGAATTGCTTCACTTCCATTGCTTATTACTTTGTTATATATACAGTATGGGCTCTGCTTATAATTTCTCCTTTTTCTTTTGTCTGTGTACTGTTTGGTTCCTTATCCTTCTGGGCTTTATTTACATTTATCTTCTCTATGAAGATTTTTTTGAGGTTTTCCTCATCCCCATTTGTAGTTGAGTCTAATGATATGAATGTACCTTTTCTACTCAGTTATAAACTTCTTGATGTTAAAGAGTTATTACTATTTATTGTTGACATCACTAGTTCTCAAAAGTGCACTGGGTTTAATAGGGCCTCAATGATATCAGCTAGAAAAAAGGAAACAGGCATGAGGGAGGAAGACAGGAATTTACATCACAGGTAATTATAAAGTGCAAAATAAAGGTTCAATCCTTTGAGCATGGCAAAGCAAATCTGTTTGCAAATATATGTTAGGAGAGATTCTGAACCTTGCCATTGTGGGATGACTACAGTATTGAATTCTCATTGAAAACAATGGTACTGGGTAGGGAATGAATGAATATGCATTTATTTATCAAATACTAATTAGGGCCAAATTTTCTACATTGAGGATATAAGGAAATAACTCCTGATCCCTGTCCTCAAGGGGGTTATGCTTGACATGTATTAAAAGAAAATACATTTTAATCTACTTGTTAATTAATGAACTCACATAAACTAGAGGATGATGTCTGAGAGAGGTGCCTATAAAGGAAGAGGATTTTAAAGATAATACCACATGCACCGCCTACCGTAAAAAATTGCCATATCAGTTAAATAAGGCAATGAATTGAAAAAGCTGTTGCTCTTAAGTGCATGCATTAGAAAAGAAGAAATTAGTAATCCAAGCTCTCACCTCGAGAATCTAGAAAATAAAGAACAAAATAAAATCTACAACAAGCACAATGAAGGAAATAATAAAGAGGAGAAAACCACAACATTGAAAACAGAAAAACAATAGACAAAAATCAATGAAACAAAGAGCTCATTCTTCAAAAAGATCAGTAAAATTGACAAAGTGCTAACAAATGAGTGACAAAGGGAAAAAACTGAAGGCATACAAATTACCAATGTTAAGAATAAAATAGGATATCACCATAGACTGGGCAGACATAAAAAAGATAATAAGGGAATGCTATGCACAATTATTCACACACATATTTGACAATTTTGATACAATGGACCAGTTCTTCATAAAGCACAAACTACTGCAAATCACCCAGTACGAAACAGATAATTTGAACAGGCATATAACCAATAAGGAAATGGAACTCATAATTTAAGAACTTCTGAAAAGTACATCTTCATGCCAGTATGGTTTCAATGGGAAATTATACCAAACTTTTAAAGAAGGACCAACACCAATTCTATATGAACTATTCCAGAAAATGGAAGAGAAAGCAATAATTCTGAATATATTAGATGAATCCAGCAATAGCCTGATACCAAAATATAAAAAAAAAAATCAAAAACACCAAAAACAAACAAAAAATCCAAAAAACCAATACCCCTTATCAATAGCAAAGCAAAATTTTTTTCTTTCTTTTTTTTTTAAAGTTCAACAATTCATTACTTGTGTATAGCACCCAGTACTCATCAGAGCAATGCTCTATTTAATACCCATCACCCGGCTATCCCATCCCTTCTGTAACCTTCAGTTTGTAAAATTTCTTAACAAAATATCAGTATGTAAAATTCAGCAACATATAAAACAATCTTGTAGAGTTTGTTCCAGGGAAATAAAGCTGGTTTGATATTTGAAAACCATTACTGCAACCTATCATATTAAGTGTTCAAGAAGAAAAATCATTTAATCTTATCAGTGGATACATGGTATCATTTGACTAATTTCAATACCTATGCATGAAATAAACTCTAAAAAATTAGGAACAGAAGGGATCTTCCTTAGCTTAATAAACAGCGCCCAAATAAATCTTACAGCTAAGTCCATACTTTACAGTGAAAGATTAAATGCTTTTTCCCAAATACAGTGAACACAGCAAGAATGTATACTTACTACTGTTATTCAACAGAGGGCTGAAAGTTTTAACCAGTGCAAAGAGACAACACAAGAAAATAAGTCCATACAGATGGGAAAGGAAGATATAACACTGTTGCTTACATGCAGATGGGATGAATACGAAAATTCCAAGCAATGTACATGGAAAAAATATCTCCTGAAACTAATAAGTGAGTTCACTGGAGGTAGCAGAATTCAAGATAAAAGTACAAAAATCAATTGTAATTTTACATACTAGCAATGAACATGTGGATACTGAAATGAAATATGGTAGTCGTTACTCTCTCACAAAAAAAAAATGAAGTAGGTGTTAATCTAACACAACAGGTACTCTACATGTATGGTGAAAACCACAAAATGCTGTAGAAATAAATCAAAGAACATCTAAATAGCTGGGGAAAAATGCTATGTTCATTGGGAGACTCAACATAGTCAATTTTACTCAAATTGATAATATAGCTTTAACACACTTCCCTTCAAAATCCCAGCAAGATTTTTGTTGTTGTTGTTGGTATAGACAAGATCATTCTAAAAGTTACATGGAGGGGCACCTGGGTGGCTCAGTGGGTTAAAGCCTCTGCCTTCGGCTCAGGTCATGATCCCAGGGTCCTGGGATCGAGCCCCGTATCGGGCTCTCTGCTTGGCAGGGAGCCTGCTTCCTCCTCTCTCTCTGCTTGCCTCTCTGCCTACTTGTGATTTCTCTCTGTCAAATAAATAAATAAAATCTTTTAAAAAATAAATAAATAAATAAAAGTTACATGGAAAGGCAATGAAACTAGAATAATTACAACAAAGTTGAAAAGGAAGAATAAAGAAGGAAGAAGTTAATCAGATTTTCAAACTTATAGCTACTAGAATCCAGAGAGCATGGTACTGGTGGCTTGACCGACTCAAAGATAGCAGAAGATAAGAAAACCACACAAATATGGCCACGTGATTTCTACAAAGATCCAAGAACAGTTCGATGGAACAAAGATAGCTTTTTTACAAATGGTGCTAGAACACTTACTTACGTGCACCACTTTAAACAAAATTAACTAATAATGGGTGAGTTTAAATGTCAAGCACAAAACTCTAAGTATTTTTAAAATATATACATAAGAAAAATCATCTGGATCTAGGGCTAGGCAGAGTTCTTAGATTTTACACTAACAGCATGGTTCACATAAGGAAGAACTAATTAACCAGATAGGAACAAAAAATTTAACTTGTTCTTAAGGGGAAAAAAAGACAAGCAAAGGTAAAATATGTCTGCAAACCACATATTCAGTCAATGACTGGGTTCTAGAATATATAAATAATTCATAAGACACAGAAGTAAAACAAAACCACCCCTCCAGATTGAATGAGAAAATGGAGAAAAGACATGGAGAGACGACATTTCACCACATAATCGGCAGATGGCAAATAAGGTGATGAAAAGATACTGTCATCAGCGTGAGGGGGATGCAAAATAAAATCACAAAGAGATCCAACTATTTACACATCTGAATGGCTAAGTCAGAAAATAGTGACAATGTTACATGTTGCCAAGAACGTATAGAAACTGGGTTACTCAGTGTCCCTAGGAATGTAGGATGGTCCAGCTACTGTGGAGAAGAGCTTGGCAGCTTTGTCAACCCTCAACATGTAAATGCCATGTGACCCAGAAGTTCCACTCAAAGGTATTAACCCCAGAGAAATAAAAAGTCTTGTTCACACAAAGACTTGCACATGAGCATTTAGAACAGATGTATTTGTAATATTCAGACACTGGAAACTCAGAAAAAGTGAGTTGAAAACTCCTTGAAAAAGTGAAAGTTGAAAACTCCTTGAAAAAGTGAAAGGTCCAATGAACTGTGACACATTCATACCATGCAATATTATTCAGAACTAAAAAGCAACACGTTCTTTATGCCCGCAACAACCTGGAAAAATCTCCAGATATTCTTCCTGAGTAAATAATGCCAATCTGAAAATGTTACATAATGTATGAACCTGTTTATATAACGTTCTTGAAATAACAAAATTATCCAAATGGATATCAGACTGGTGGTTGCCAGGGTTTAAGGAGTAGGTGGAGGCAGGAAGGAAGTGGGTCTGGCCAAAGAAGGGTGACATAAGTGCTCCTTGTGATGATGGAAATAATTCTGTATCTTGATCATACTATCAAGCTGGCTTGATACTGTATTATAATTTTGCAATATGTCAATACTGGGAGAACAGGGTAAAATGATACTTAGGATCTCTGTATTTTTCACAATTGTATGTGAATCTACAATTAACTACAAAATACAAAGTTTAATTAAATAAACAAGGTGGTGGCTTGGGTTCGGCCCTGGGGCCAATGTTTTTGAACTGCTGAAATGGGACATTGACATTTATGCACACAAAACAAGGATAAGGCTGAAACACACCATAAAGCCTGCTAGAGATTAGATGACAGCAACAATATGTTTACAATCATCTTTGCTTTTAAAGCTACTGAACCCAGGTTATAGAATAATAACACAGTTCAAAGTCACAATTCTCTAGTTCACGAAGACTTTAAATCTGCAAACAAGAGTTTTGGATACCTTTTAAATCACTATTTAACATCTTGAAAGAACAGGCTCAAAGGACACTTTGTCATTACTTACCATTCAAAGATATTTCAAAAATGTATTGACAACCTAGACCAAGTTATTACTGTGCAAGAAAGAGTAATGGAAATAATATAAATCTATGTGGATGGCATTTAAATTGCAGCTACAGCAAAATTTGTAGGCTCAAATCAAAATCCTTTCCTAATTTCTTTCTTTAAAAAGTTTTTAAAAATTCCTCAATTGTTACAACATTTGCTGTGTTGTTAGTATCACTAGTTTTGTCCATAGCAAAACCATATCAAACCTGATAACATTTTTGTGAAGGCTGAACAGGTCATCCTAAGAAGCAATTATGAGAATGATCTTTATCCAAAGAGACGGAGTCCTAAAATTTGAGGATCTTCTTAGATTTGGGTATTTTTCAAGCACCTGGCAACCTGGAAGCTTTAGCAATGTCTTTGAAGAGCTCTGGGAAATGCAGAGGCCCTGACACTTAGGCTTCATTAGTCTTCTGACAAATCTTCTGGAGATGCCAGGTTAAAGAGGACCCATATACCAGAAGAAGCTACACATGCTATTTTCTCGAGTATGTTCGAAGAGTCAGGGGAGAGGGGATGGGGGGCCTCATTTAGATTGAGTCTCTAATTGAGTGGCATTCTATTTTGAAAGTCTTAATGCTTAAGAAATGAAAATAACCTCACAAATAATGACCATTTATAATTTGGTTCAAAAATTTTCCTGAGCCCCATAAGCAATATACTGACTCACTGAAGCCTGAAAGTGGGAACCTGTTACAGAAACTACAGAGAGCATTTTATTTGACTTTAAATGAGGTTTCAAAAATGGTCTGAATTTAGAGGAGGATTACAGAAAAAGAGTTGATAGAGGGTTACATCACATGTTATGTTTAATTTTTTAAAAAGTGTTTAAAAATTCCAAAGTGAAATTACTTGAAAATAGCCTCTAACCCATATTGTATGTATTAAATGGGATTGCTTACACATTCCTATAATATGTTGGATTCAAGTGATGTCTCAAAATAACTAAAGCATTCATATTTCCTTAACCATTTTTTAGGAGAGTAAAATTTTTATTGTTAAGATTCAGCGTTAGCTTTATTTTTTAGATTTAGGATATTGGGAAGTCTATTGAGTTATTAACCTGAGTTTCCTGTGTGTGCAGAGGCCTTTTTCATGATTAATTATATTTGTCTTGAAAGCTACATATTTATAAAACTTTTTTTTTAAAGATTTTATTTATTTATTTGACAGAGAGAGATCACAAGTAGACGGAGAGGAAGGCAGAGAGAGAGAGAGAGAGGGAAGCAGGCTTCTTGCTGAGCAGAGAGCCCGATGTGGGACTCGATCCCAGGACCCTGAGATCATGACCTGAGCCGAAGGCAGCGGCTTAACCCACTGAGCCACCCAGGCGCCCCTAAAACTTATTTTTTAAAGTAATCTTTACACCCAACCTAGGGCTTTGAACTCACGACCCTGAGATCAAAAGTCTCATGACTGACCCTTTCAGGTACCCCTAAAGCTATATGTTTCTTGTCACGTTTATGAATGAAGTACTCTTTAGGCTTTCAAAGTTCTGAGGTAATACCTTTGAGAAGGAGAAGAGAATAAGACTAAAGATGGGTATAAATCCCTGTTTTTTAAAAAACAAAGAAAAAAGGTGGATTTGGGAGATAGGCTACCTCAACAAATCCTCAATTTGAAAAGAGGGAAATCTAGTAATACAACTGATTCTTGAAAAGGAGGTCTGCAGAACAAAATATTAAATCTGTAGACTGAGACAAGTCTAGAAGTAGCAGTTAAATCCATTAGAAAAGATAAACTGTGTAAGGTTCTAACCCCCACTTTATAGCCCCCATTTTTTAAATTTTCATTCAGTTATGGGGAGAAGAATAAAATGAAATAATTTATGGTTCAAACTAAGTGAAGTTGAACTAGCTTGGTGTCAGTTCTGACACTGACTGAAGTAGGGGATTGTGACATTTTCTCTTTGCTCCCCACTCCAATCAATTTTTCCCCACAGTTAGTACAGCTACCTTATAACACAATATTCCACTTTCCTCCTTCTCAAGAGTTATAACATGGCTGCCATTCATTTATTTTAGCAGTCAGCCCTAATCACCCAATATATTATTGCTCTTATGATTTTGAACAGCTATTTATTACATCATGAGGAGAACGAAAATTAAAAGATTTCATTTGATTTTCATTTAGTCCTTCTCTAATGTTCTCTCCTTTATGTAGATCCAAGTTTCTGACCTACATCATTTTCTTTCTCTCTGAAGTACTTCTGGCATTTCTTTTTTTTTTAAAGATTTTATTCATTTATTTGGCAGAGACAGAGATCACAAGTAGGCAGAGAAACAGGCAGAGAGAGAAAAGGGGGGTAAGCAGGCTCCCCACTGAGCAGAGAGCCCGACGCGGGGCCCGATCCCAGGACCCTGAGATGATGACCTGAGCCGAAGGCAGAGGCTTAACCCCTGAGCCACCCAGGTGCCCCGACTTCTGACATTTCTTATAAGGCAGATCTACTGGCAACAAATTCCCTCAGTGTTGGTTTGTCTAATAAAGTATTTATTCCTCCTTCACTTATGAAAGATAATTTCAGTGATACAGAATTCTAGGTTGGTGGATTGTTGTTGTTTTCTTTCAATGCCTAAATATTTCACTCTACTCTCCTCTTGCTGGCATGAACCCAAGCCATTTTTATGCCCTTCTTTTTGTTTTGCTCTGTGCCTCCAAGTCTGATCTTCATACATTTCATTACCTCCCTTGCTGACTATTCTTTGTTGATTTTGGCCAATGGGTGGCACACATATCAAACAGAACAGCAGGGAGAGAGTAAGGCATTTCTTCCCCATTCCACTCCATCTTCTTTGAGCCTTATGTCTTACATTCCTAAGTCTCCTGTTAGGAATCCACTCCTCCATTGCCCTATCTCTTACTGAATTTAGAAAATGCTACCTCCTTTGCTTGACCCTTCAGACTTAGGAAGGCAGACATGTAAAAACATCCTACAGCTGGTAACCTATAGGAACCCCAACAGCCCTTTTATTTCCTTCAAACCTGCCCACACCACTGAAAGTAGTCCCATTACTGGGTTTTCTTGGACCATCTGTGTCAGGTCCTATCTCTTTCCGGGGGCATGGCCAATACAGAGAGATCAGAAAAATCAAAAGCTTCCCCCTTTGAAGTAATAAGGTATAAGATAAAAATGAATGGGATTCATATTAACTTTAATAAGATGTTTCTATATATATATATAAACAATCTCTCCATTTTCTACGGCTTTATATGGTGGCTTGAGTATGAAATATTTATCACCACTTAAAATAAAAGTTTGGCTTAGATTGACAGCAGACTTATCCACAGTGACCTGGCAGGCCAGAAAGAGCTGGCATGATATATTCAGAGTACTAAACGAGAAAAACATGCAGCCAAGAATACTATATCCAGCTAGGCTATCATTGAAAATAGAAGGAGAGATTAAAAGCTTCCAGGACAAACAAAAACTGAAAGAATTTGCAAATACCAAACCAGCTCTACAGGAAATATTGAAAGGGGTCCTCTAAGCAAAGAGAGACCCTAAAAGTAGTAGATCAGAAAGAAACAGAGACAATATACAATAACAGTCACCTTACAGGCAATACAATGGCACTAAATTCATATCTCTCAATACTTACCCTGAATGTTAATGGGCTAAATGCCCCAATCAAAAGACACAGGGTATCAGAATGGATAAAAAAACAAAACCCATCTATATGTTGCCTACAAGAAACTCATCTTAAACCCGAAGACACCTCCAGGTTTAAAGTGAGGGGGTGGAAAAGAATTTACCATGCTAATGGACATCTGAAGAAAGCAGGAGTGGCAATCCTTATATCAGATCAATTAGATTTTAAGCCAAAGACTACAATAAGAGAAGAGGAAGGACACTATATCATACTCAAAGGAACTATCCAAAAAGAAGATTTAACAATTTTAAATATCTATGCCCCTAACGTGGGAGCAGCCAACTATATAAACCAATGAATAACAAAATCAAAGAAACACATCGACAATAATACAATAATAGTAGGGGACTTTAACACTCCCCTCACTGAAATGGACAGATCATCCAAGCAAAAGATCAACAAGGAAATCAAGGCCTTAAATGACACACTGGACCAGATGGACATCACAGATATATTCAGAACATTTCATCCCAAAGCAACAGAATACACATTCTTCTCTAGAACATTCTCCAGAATAGATCACATTCTTGGTCCTAAATCAGGTCTCAACCGTTATCAAAAGATTGGAATCATTCCCTGCATATTTTCAGACTACAATGCTCTGAAGCTAGAACTCAATCACAAGAGGAAATTTGGAAAGAACCCAAATACATGGAGACTAAACAGCATCCTTCTAAAGAATGAATGGGTCAACCATGAAATTAAAGAAGAATTGAAAAAATTCATGGAAACAAATGATAATGAAAACACAACGGTTCAAAATCTGTGGGACACAACAAAGGCAGTCCTGAGAGGAAAATATATAGTGGTACAAGCCTTTCTCAAGAAACAAGAAAGGTCTCAGGTACACAACCTAACCCTACACCTAAAGGAGCTGGAGAAAGAACAAGAAAGAAACCCTAAACCCAGCAGGAGAAGAGAAATCATAAAGATCAGAGCAGAAATCAATGAAATAGAAACCAAAAAATCAATAGAACAAATCAACGAAACTAGGAGCTGGTTCTTTGAAAGAATTAATAAGATTGATAAACCCCTGGCCAGACTTATCAAAAAGAAAAGAGAGAGGACCCAAATAAATAAAATCATGAATGAAAGAGGAGAGATCACAACGAACACCAAAGAAATACAGACAATTATAAGAACATACTATAAGCAACTCTACGCCAACAAATTTGACAATCTGGAAGAAATGGATGCATTCCTAGAGACATATAAACTACCACAACTGAACCAGGAAGAAATAGAAAGCCTGAACAGACCCATAAGCAGTAAGGAGATTGAAACAGTCATCAAAAATCTCCAAACAAACAAAAGCCCAGGGCCAGATGGCTTCCCGGGGGAATTCTACCAAACATTTAAAGAAGAACTAATTCCTATTCTCCTGAAACTGTTCCAAAAAAATAGAAATAGAAGGAAAACTTCCAAACTCATTTTATGAGGCCAGCATCACCTTGATCCCAAAACCAGACAAGGATCCCATCAAAAAAGAGAACTACAGACCAATATCCTTGATGAACACAGATGCAAAAATTCTCGCCAAAATACTAGCCAATAGGATTCAACAGTACATTAAAAGGATTATTCACCACGACGAAGTGGGATTTATTCCAGGGCTGCAAGGCTGGTTCAACATCCACAAATCAATCAATGTGATACAACACATTAATAAAAGAAAGAACAAGAACCATATGATACTCTCCATAGATGCTGGAAAAGCATTTGACAAAGTACAGCATCCCTTCCTGATCAAAACTCTTCAAAGTGTAGGGATAGACGGCACATACCTCAATATTATCAAAGCCATCTATGAAAAACCCACCGCAAATATCATTCTCAATAGAGAAAAACTGAAAGCTTTTCCGCTAAGGTCAGGAACACGGCAGGGATGTCCGTTATCAACACTGCTATTCAACATAGTACTGGAAGTCCTAGCCTCAGCAATCAGACAACAAAAGGAAATTAAAGGCATCCAAATCGGCAAAGAAGAAGTCAAACTATCACTCTTTGCAGATGATATGATACTATATGTGGAAAACCCAAAAGACTCCACTCCAAAACTGCTAGAACTTGTACAGGAATTCAGTAAAGTGTCAGGATATAAAATCAATGCACAGAAATCAGTTGCATTTCTCTACACCAACAACAAGACAGAAGAAAGAGAAATTAAGGAGTCCATCCCATTTACAATTGCACCCAAAACCATAAGATACCTAGGAATAAACCTAACCAAAGAGACTAAGAATCTATACACAGAAAACTATAAAGTACTCATGAAAGAAATTGAGGAAGATACAAAGAAATGGAAAAATGTTCCATGCTCCTGGATTAGAAGAATAAATACTGTGAAAATGTCTATGCTACCTAAAGCAATCTACACATTTAATGCAATTCCTATCAAAGTACCATCCATTTTTTTCAAAGAAATGGAACAAATAATCCTAAAATTTATATGGAACCAGAAAAGACCTCGAATAGCCAAAGGAATATTGAAAAAGAAAGCCAAAGTTAGTGGCATCACAATTCCGGACTTCAAGCTCTATTACAAAGCTGTCATCATCAAGACAGCATGATACTGGCACAAAAACAGACACATAGATCAATGGAACAGAATAGAGAGCCCAGAAATAGACCCTCAAATCTATGGTCAACTAATCTTCGACAAAGCAGGAAAGAATGTCCAATGGAAAAAAGACAGCCTCTTAAATAAATGGTGTTGGGAAAATTGGACAGCCACATGCAGAAAAATGAAATTGGATCATTTCCTTACACCACACACGAAAATAGACTCAAAATGGATGAAGGATCTCAATGTGAGAAAGGAATCCATCCAAATCCTTGAGGAGAACACAGGCAGCAACCTCTTCGACCTCAGCCGCAGCAACATCTTCCTAGGAACATTGCCAAAGGCAAGGGAAGCAAGGGCAAAATGAACTATTGGGATTTTATCAAGATCAAAAGCTTTTGCACAGCAAAGGAAACAGTGAACAAAACCAAAAGACAGCTGACAGAATGGGAGAAGATATTTGCAAATGACATATCAGATAAAGGGCTAGTGTCCAAAATCTATAAAGAACTTAGCAAACTCAACACCCAAAGAACAAAGAATCCAATCAAGAAATGGGCAGAGGACATGTACAGACATTTCTGCAAAGAAGACATCCAGATGGCCAACAGACACATGAAAAAGTGCTCCATATCACTCAGCATCAGGGAAATACAAATCAAAACCACAATGAGATATCACCTCACACCAGTCAGAATGGCTAAAATTAACAAGTCAGGAAATGACAGATGCTGGCGAGAATGTGGAGAAAGGGGAACCCTCCTACACTGTTGGTGGGAATGCAAGCTGGTGCAACCACTCTGGAAAACAGCATGGAGGTTCCTCAAAATGTTGAAAATAGAACTACCCTATGACCCAGCAATTGCACTGCTGGGTATTTAGCCTAAAGATACAAACATAGTGATCCGAAGGGGCACATGCACCCGAATGTTTATAGCAGCAATGTCTACAATAGCCAAACTATGGAAAGAACCTAGATGTCCATCTACAGACGAATGGATAAAGAAGATGTGGTATATATACACAATGGAATACTATGCAGCCATCAAAAGAAATGAAATCTTGCCATTTGCGACGACGTGGATGGAACTAGAGGGTATCATGCTTAGCGAAATAAGTCAATCGGAGAAAGACAACTATCATATGATCTCCCTGATATGAGGGATAGGAGATGCAACATGGGGGGTTAAGGGGGTAGGAGAAGAGTAAATGAAACAAGATGGAATTGGGAGGGAGACAAACCATAAGTGACTCTTAATCTCACAAAACAAACTGAGGGTTGATGGGGGGAGGGTGGTTGGGAGGGGGGTGGGATTATGGACACTGGGGAGGGTATGTGCTATGGTGAGTGCTGTGAAGTGTGTAAACCTGGTGATTCACAGACCTGTACCCCTGGGGATAAAAATATATTATATGTTTATAAAAAATAAATAAAAAAAATTAAAAAATAATACTAAAAAAAATTAAAAAAATAAAAGTTTAGCACCTCCATACTGATTTGTATATGAAGTTTTCACTCCAGATGTAAGGGCTGAAAGCATTGGACTGTCTCAAAATTTAAAGCAGGAATCAGGTAATGATTCTCCTGGTGACAATATACTCTGGTCACTGATAAAAGTTCTAAAATTATCTGTGTGCCTGTGTATGTATGAATAGGTCACTCTACACATAAACAAATGTCACTGTGCAAGAACAGGACAGATCAAAGACCTTATTACAGTGTTGCAGAATATGTAGCAAGTACCCAGTGGCCTGATTCCAAACTGTTTTATTTTTTTTAGGCCTCTATGCCCTAAAGCTGTCTAATAAACTAGCACATTTTCCAACAGCACTTGACTAAAGAGATGCTTTAAAATCAAAACTTAAAAAATATACGTCATCATAAGAGAAACATTTTAACAGATATGGACCACTGTGGAAAAGAGAGGCCAAAATGGCCAATTTTATTTCTCATCTCCATAAAGCTGGGAATTTTATATAACTATCTTAGCTATCAAGCTTGTGTTTTTCCAGGTTATTACCTGTGAAGCTGTATTAATCTGAACGTTTTAAATTAAGCTAAATAATTGATTAAATGGAGAAAATGATTCAGACCCTTCCCAATTTATGTAAAATAATGTCTCTAGGGTTTTCAATTACTTAAGAATTAATTTCTTCTTCACTTTTAAATTTAGTACACTGAGTTCTAATTAATTTGTTGTCCATTTTATGATCCAGGGATTATTCATAAACATTAGAATATAAACAAGGACCAGTCTTCATTTTACAACATGAATCATAAAACTGTAGGTTAAAGAAGAGTGATTAAAAAACACCCTGATGCATGACTTTAATGTAATTAGAAAGATGTTATGCATTCATGAAAAATTATAGGTCTCTATCAATCCATCTATAAACAATTATAACCTTATCATTTAAAATTACTGCAGCATCAAAAGTAAAATAAAATTTCTGCAATATCATACACATATGGTACATATTTAGCTACAGTGATTGAAATTTTTAAAAAGTGGTTCCCTTTCAAAAGTACAATTTTGGACCCTTTTCTGTTTTCCCCTTCTTTTTGTAATCACATGCATAATAGACAATAACACCATTATAAGTGTATCAGAAATAAAAAAACACAATCTAATCCCAATGCAAAGCACTGTTAAAAAACAAAGCACCATGTAAGGAATCAGATCTTATAAGTGGGGAGATATGCTGTGTTAATGGATTGGAAAACTCACCATGGCAAAAATGTTGATACCTTCTAGGTTGATGTACAGATTTAATGAAATTCCTACCAGAATATGAGCAAGGTCTTTTTTGTAGATACAAAGAATCCCATTCTAAAATTTATATGGAATGAAACAGCCCTGTCACAGCTAAAACAATCTTGACAAAGAAGAACAAAGTGAGAGGAATCATACCACCCAATATTAAAACGTACTATATAACTGTAGTGATCAAGAGAGTTGGAAATGGTGGAGGGCAGGGTTATATAGATCAATGCAATGAAACAAAGAACCCAGCAATAAACCTGTGCAAATACACCCAACAAGTTCTGAAGAAGCTGTACAAGCAATCCAATAAAGGAATGATATTCTCTTCAAGAAAGGGCACTAGAACAAGCAGACATTGACAAGCAGACAAAAAAAAAAAAAACCTGACTTAAATCTAACACTATGCTAAACTAACACAAATATTAATTATACAACTATACATCTTTTAGAAGTATATATACAAGGTACTATTTGTGACTTAAGTGAAGACAATTTTTGCTTGACACATACAGCATAACCCATGAACAGAAAAATCGATTAAAGAAATTATGTCAAAATTTTAAGTTTTGCTGTGCTGAGGAACCTGTTAAGATAAAATACTAGGGCACCTGGGTAGCCCAGTTGGTTAAATGCCTGACTCTTGATTTCAGCTCAGGGTTAGGATCTTAGGGTCCTGTAAGGCTCTGTGGTTAGCAGGGAGTCTGCTTCTCCCCACTCCCTCTGTCCCTCCCCCTGGGCTCATGCACACCTTCTTGCTCTCTCTTTCTCTTTCTCAAATAAATTATTTAAAAAAAATAAGAGCCTGGGTGGCTCAGTTGATTAAGCATCTGCCTTCAGCTCAGGTCATGATCCCAAGGTCCTGGGATCCAGCCCCATAGGGGTTCTTTGCCATGCTCCTGCTCTCTTGCTCTCTTGCTCTCTCTCACATACACTCTATCTCTAATAAATAAATTTAAAAATCAAAAGGAAATGAAATACAAGTTACAGACTGTAAAAAAATATTTGCATATCTCTTGTAAAGACACAGATTAGTAACTAGAATATATAACTCAGAAGTCAGAAGTAAAAAAAAAAAACACTCAGAAAATAGGGCAAAAGTTGTAAAGATATATTCTTCTGAAGAGTATATACAGACAACAAATAAATACATTAAAAATATACTCATTATGACTAGGTATTAGAGAACTGCAAATTAAAGCCACAGTGAGACCAAACTACAAACTTCTCAGAAAAAAATAGTGAAAACACCAAAAGCTGACAAGGATGTAGAGAATTGGATCACTTATACATTGCTGGTGAGAATGTAAAATGCTACACAGCCATCTCTGGAAAAGAGTTTCATAGGTTTTTAAAAGCAAGCAAACAAACAACAACAAAACAAAATATGAAAACACCATACTACCCAGAAATGCACTCATGGGCATTTTTCCCAGAGAAATGAAAATTTATTTTTACACAAAACCCTGCACATGATCGTGCATGGGAGCTTTCTTTGTACTAACTCCAGACTTAAAACAACTAAACTATCTGTCGAACGAGGTTTAATCAACTATGGGATATCCATATTTAATGAATCAGCAATATATATTAGCAAGTACCAAATGATTTCTCTTACATATGGAATCTTAAAAAAAAAACCCGATGAACAAAAAAACAAACAGACTTATGAATACAGAAAATAAACTGGTAGTTGGAAGAGGGGAGGGGTGAGGAGGAATGGGTGAAATATGTGAAGGAGATTAAGAGGTACAACCTTCCAGTTATAAAATAAGACAGGAGGATGAAAAGTATGGCATAAGGAACACAGGCAATAACATTGTAATAACTGTATGTTGACAGATGGTAACTACACTTATTGTGGTAAGCACTGCATACTGTATAGAATTCTTGATTCACTATGTTGCATACCTGAACTGTAACGTTGTATGTCACTCTACTTCAATTTTTTTTTAAAGTGGATTTTTTGTTACATGCAGTAGCTTATATGCATCTCAAGAAAACCAGGCTGAGTGAAAAAGCCACCTCTAAAGTATTACTTTCTATAGTACTCCACTTGTATAATATTTTTGAAATAACACAATTACAGACATGAAATACAGATTCATTGTTGCCACAGGTTAGGGAGGGACAGGACAGGGTGGTAGGAGGGAAGTAGGCGTTGTTATAAAAAGGCAGTAGGAAGGACCCTGTGGTCATGCAAGGGATCTGATTTTTGACTGCACTGGTAGAGGCACTATCCTCCATGTTTTAAAATTGCATTGAATTCAACACAGACAGACAGACAGACACACACACACACCACAAGCACACAAATGAATACAGGAAAACTTGGGAACTCTAAAATGGATTCACTCTACAATGTCATGATACTGTACTATAATTTGCAAGATATCAGCAGTGAAGGGGAACTGGGTAAATGTTATGCAGTATCTGTTTGTATTATTTTTTACAATTGCCTATAATTCTACAATTAACTCAAAAGAAAATGTGTAATTAAAACAAATCTTTCCTGGGGCACCTGGTGGGCTCAGTCAGTTAAGGGTCTGCCTTGGGCTCAGGTCATGAGCTCAGGGTCCTGGGATCAAGCCCCATGTTGGGCTCTAAGTGGGGAGTCTGCTTCTCCCCCTGCTCCTTCCCTCCCTTACTTGTTCTCTCTCTCTCTCCCCCCCCTTCAAATAAATAAATAAAATCCTAAAAAAGTATCTTTCTTGAGCTCAGTCTGTTTATGTTACAGCTGGGACTCAAAAGCAGGTGAGAGGCAATGTCCATGCTTGTTGCCACTGCTCTCTCCTGGACCTCAGAGGTTCTGGACATAGGAAGGTAGGCCTAGAACTGGACTGCAGGCACAATCCAGCCATCCCACCAATTTCTTACATTCTATGCTATCATAAGGTTTTAAAGGCTCCAATGGCTTAGAAATTGCTTTTGGGAAGGAATTTAGATCTTGTGATCTTGTTAAATCGTACAAGAATGTAATGGTCAGGACCATGCTACCCACCTCTGCCACCTAACTGAGCTTGTGTGTGTGTTGGGGGGGCACCCATGTGTGTGTGTGTATGTGTGTGTGTGTGTGCATTTAACACTTTGGAGAGGTAACCTTTCCATATCTCAGTCTCATCAACTGTTAAATGAGGGACTATAACTATGCCTACCTCACAAAATAACCAATGAGTTCATAACCATTATGTACTTAGAAAAGCATTGGGAACATAGTAAACTGTATGTGTTAGCTAGCAGTAGTGATACTATTATGGGTGTTGTACATTCTGATTTCAGAAATGATAAATATGAAAAAATATGCTTTTCAAAAATGAGGGAATACAGGCAAATCACTAACCTGATTCAATGGCCACTAACCGCTAGATTGTACTTGTTGTCTTAAAATTTCAACATTTATGTCAACTAAACATTAGCCACCTCTGCCGCTGCCAGTTACCTTTATCTAAAATCCCAGAGGAAGAGGTTTTGTCCCTCCCATGTATTCCTAAGTCTGAGGCTACTGGTAGCTACTTCCCTGGGTGGGGTGCTCTCCCTGACACTCTTGGAGACTGTTCCTTGTGAACCGTAGCTCATTGCCAAGCTCATCACCATGTGGAGCCACCATGTGGACAGTGGTCCTTCCTGGTGTCAGGTATCTGCAGGCCTGGGTCCCAGCTGTCAGGCAAAGTTGAAGCTGGCCTCACCACTCACCCCTGTGTTCTCCACAACTCCTCCACACATAGCTGTATAGGAACATTGGACTTGCTGCAGGGCTGAAGGCAGGGAGAACTAAAGAGAATTAGGGTGGACAGGAGGCAAAACTGTGAACTAAAAAAGGGCTTTTGCCTTAGTGTTATGCAACAGAAGAATATGTGAGAATGACAGCCTACACAGGGTCCTTGTGGACTCTGTCCCATTTCTGTGTTTGCTCTTCCATATTGAAGGCTATAGTTACCCTCCCGGAAGGCCTCCATTTTCAAAGACGGAAATACCATCTTCCCTTAGGGACATTCTATCCACTAATAGCAAAATTTGAGTACTTACTATGTGCCAAATACTGATGTAAGTACCTTATCAGTATTATCAACGGGATTTCATTGATTCTCAGATGAGGTATTTGACATTTTAATATTTCTAAAATTGAGTTGTGTCTTAAAATCATCAGTGTATAGAGGTTAGGGGTCCTTTTTTATCTTTTGTAGTGGTATAGAAAATGATACTCTATCTTATAATCAATGATTTCCTAGATTCAATGAAACATGGAAACTGAATCCTCATAACTCCATCAGATAGCCACTCACTTTTATCACCATTTGATTGATTATATAATTGAAGCTCAGTGAGGTTATGCCAGTGGAAATCTGAAGGTTGCTCAAGGACACAACATTAGTAAAAGTTAGATATGAACGAGGCAGCCTGACACCATACCCTTAGGATATGGTCTTCCCCTCGGATTTATATATCTCCCAGAGGCCCCATTTATTATTAAGGATAATTCAGATTAATTCATACTGAAATACACAATGAAGAAACATTTTCCAAGTTGCACACAACCTGCTCATTTGCCCCTGCCAACTTATGTTAAGTACCAGTATTTCGTTTCTCCTTGCTCTTTCAGAACATGCCCTGAAAGGCACTCCAGAAGCATAAAAAATGCTGTCTTTGCAGAGACACCTACCAGAAAGAGGACAACTCCTTTGACACACTAAATGCTAGCAAACTCTTCTTGATTTTGGCGACCTGATCAGACTCCAGGACAGGACAATTTCCTGAAATCTCTAACAATGGAAGCTGAGTGATGATTTATAATCTTTTTTCCTAGAAAAAACTCCTGGGATGGTGAGGATAGGAATGGTTATTGTCCTTCAATTACATATATTTGTTAAACTACTCAATGTGTCTTGCTGACTAAATATGAATACTTTTTCAACTCATTCCCCACCTATCTGTGATAGAAAAAAGGAAGTTCAATACAAGTAATTAAATGTCTCTCAACATGTTTATGCATCAAAATCAACAAAACACTAGAATACTTCAATCGAGGATACATGGTGTTAGCCCCCTTACCAAAAATCTGAGGGGAACACTTGTATGATAGGAAATAATTTAGTATTTTTAGAGCAGTCTAATCTAAGAATTTCAATATGCTTATCAAATGTGCAGTTGGTCTTCTTCCTTTCACTACACAAACCTTTGTGAAATAGGATTTTCATATCAGTGAGCAGTAACAACCAAATATAGGAATAAAGGAAATACTTCATTGACATGGGGATTATTGCACTTTGTTTTGGATATGAAGTGAGCATGGCTATTAAAAAAAAAGACCATCTCACAGTTCTCATTTTTTCGTATCTTGTGCCATATATACTTTGCATGAAAGCATAAATATGCATCATTTTACCTTAATATATTTTGTATTTTTGTAAGTTTCAAAGATTTAATTCCTCTACTTAAAAATTCAGTAGTAAAACATAAATCAGCATGTGAATCGCCTTCTTTCTCTCTCTCATGCACACACACACACACACACACACACACACACACACACCATGATACCCATCATTAGCCTATAGAGTTTTTAAGCTAAACATAATAGTTACCAAAAGGGATTCTGAGTTCTTGAATTGATCTCAAATTAACCTGCCAACCAGTTTCAAATAAATTTCCATTCCTATAATGTGAAAATTTTCCCATGACAAAACTTTCAGTAGGAAAAAATTCATTCCTTCTTGAGTCTATCATTTGCAGAGCACTATGGTGTCTCACTTAGAAAGGGATCTAAATTAGAATTTTTCCCAAAACCCATAACCAGATTATAAAATACAGAATTCAAAAGGGTACTGATGTTTGAACCCATTAAATTATATATATTAAATATGTGCAGTTTCTAGTGTCCCAATTATACCTCAATAAACCTGTTACAAATAAGGGTACTGATGAGTTCATTTTGAGGTCTGTACGCTCTTGAACTCATACATTTACACCACTGAAGATCACCCTCTCTTTGCTTTGTTCTAGCTCACATGTCGCATGCATGCTCTGGCATTGAAAATGCTCTATATCAGAAAAAGAAACTGCATATGTGTATGTGTATATATATACATATACATATGTACATACATATACACATATATATGTATGTATCTATATCTATCTGTAACACATAGATACAAACACACCCATAAATGCAGAGTTGTATGTGGGATGTGTAGAAGGTATCTGGCACTGTACATTACATGTTAGCTATTGTTCATTTTAGAAAATTCTTGTGGCACATTGAAACATCATCCCACTGTGATGTAGGTAGGTATTTGCATTTTGCTGATAAGACAATGAATACTCAGTGAGTTAAGAAATTTGCCCAAAGTTGGAACTGAGGGTTTTTTAAAATTTAAATTCAATTAGCCAAGGTATAGAACATCATTAGTTTTTGATCTAGTGTTCAGTAATTCATTAGTTCAGTATAACACCCAGTGGTCCTCATATCACGTGCCCTTTTAATGTCCGTCATCCAGTTACCCCTTCCCCCACCAACTTCCCTTTCCACAACCTTCAGTTTGTTTTCCAGAGTCAAGATTCTCATATGGTTTATCTCCCTCCCTGATTTTTTCCCATTCAGTCCCCCACTCCCTGCCCTGACCCCTACCTCTGTACTACTCCTTATGTTCCACACATGAATGAAACCATATGATAATTGTGTATCTCTGACTGACTTATTTCACATAGCATAATACCTTCCAGTTCTATCCACTGAGGTTTTTGAATACTGTTATGTCCAACTCTAAACCCTATGCTTCTTACTATCATAATCTTTATGAGGATTTGAGATAATGTTTAAAAAATCTGTTGAATTAAGGATTGGGCAGCAATTACCAAGGTCATTAAATGCTATCTACATTTAAGTGAAAACTTTATTTTCAATACTGAAAATATGAGGAACCTAGTGGCTCATTGTGTTAAAGATAGACATCTTTTCTTTTAAGATTTTATTTATTTATTTGACAGAGAGACAGATCACAAGTAGGCAGAGAGGCAGGCAGTGAGAGAGAGGGAAGCAGGCTCACTGCTGAGCAGAGAGCCCGATGTAGGACTCGATCCCAGGACCCTGCGATCATAACCTGAGCCAAAGGCAGAGGCTTTAACTGACTGAGCCACCCAGGCGCCCCAAAGAGAGACATCTTTGGCTCAGGTCATGATCTCAGGGTCCTGGGATCAAGACCAGTGTCAGGCTCCCTGTTCAGCAGGGAGTCTCCTTCTCCCTTTACCTCTGCCCCTACCCTCCCACTTGTGCTCTACTCTCTCTCAAATAAATAAAATCTTAAAAAGATATTGAAAAGACACAGTCTACATATACCCTTGCTACTTATGAAGAAACAGCATCACCTTGCTAAAAATGCTGTATCTCAGGCATACTGCAAGCCTACAGTATCAGATTTTGAAATTTAACAAAAACCCAGGTGATTTGGGTTTAAAGTTTGAGAAGCACTTATATATACAACTGCTATTCTCCAGTTGTAGGAAAACAGCAAAGTAAGGAATATTAACCAATCTAAACATTTCATAAACTTGAAACAAGTGTGGAAATCCCTGTGTTACTTCTGAAGAGATTTTATAACCATCCAGAAACTTGTACTAGCCCTGACCAGATGAATATTTGAGCTTAAGTAAAAAGGAATTCCAGAATAAAATCAATTTTAAAAAACTTCTTGCTTTTTAAATACTGCCATTCCTGGCTAACCACAGGTATGGATACTTAGATTTTGATTATATAAGGTAGATTACATTAATGAGTAAGAAAGTCATCAAAATCAAAATTTCGCTATTACCTGTGTAATTTTAAAAAGCATGTTGACAATAAAATGATCATCATAAAACCTGAAATACTCACATACAGATATCAGCTTTCTCAGAACCACATAAGCACGGAGTCAGGTTGGATTAGTCAAACATAGTTAAAGTAAATAAGAGCAAAACAGAAAAATAAATATTTTTTAAGACTTTGAGTTCAGCTCTATTTATTCTCTGAGTTTACAAATAGATAATTTAAATTAAAACAATACTTTAGCTTGGTTTGTTTTCTCTTTGAATTGGTCAACTGTGGAATAAATTGTTTAATTGGATTAGTAGTTTTGTAATGGAGAGGGCAACATCTCAGAATTTACTTCCTCCAAAGACTAATACAGAAGAAATCAGTATCCACCCTGTTTACAGAAATATAATTTCTTGAGTAAAACTGAATTTATCTAATGTTGTACAACTAAAATGAAAAAAAAAAGACTATATCACATTTGGTTGTATTTTCATAAGGCCTGACATAATCCAAATGAAGCTTCATTTTATAATGCACTACATAAGTAAAGTATACTGGAAAGTTCTGCTTTCTTGAAGCCATGAAAAAACTGTTTTCAGAACACAGTATCAAGATCTTCTTGTGATTTGAAAAAACTTTTCAAACATGTTATGATAAATGGGGGTAAATACAAATTTTTGGTCTACTCTTCCTGCCACCACACACAAAAAAGCATTTTCTTTGTATATTCTGTTATCCGATCTGTGACTTTTCTCTCATTCATAATTTTAATTCATAAAAAACTATTTACCCTAAGAGAAACTAGCTTGATTTTTATTATAATATAATTTTCCCCCTGGAATGTGGTTTACAAATATAAAATGTTTTGTTCCTTCATTATTGTTTTGAACTAATATAGTTCTGTAATACTTGCTTATCATAAATTGTACTAGTACATAAGCTACATGTACATGGTTATTTTTTTAGGGCTTAGGAAAGTGAGAAAGAATAAAAAAAATCAATGATCAAAAAACAGTTTCTGGGAAAAAACAGAGAGTGAATGGAAATAATTAGAATATTCAAAAACTTAATAAAATGGCATACATTGTATTTATCTTCTTTCCTGATAATAACTCACAAAAATCACCCTTTTTTCTATTCACTGACCGCAACATAAAAGGAGAATTTACAAGGTAAATCAGATTTGTTCTATATTGTCTTATATTAGTTTTCACTTCATCCTCTTTATTTTTATTTTTTATTCTTATTTTTTTAGATTTTATTTATTTATTTGACAGGTCACAAGTAGGCAGAGAGGCAGGCAGAGAGAGAGGGGAGGAAGCAGGCTCCCTGATGAGCAGAGAGCCCAATGCGGGGCTCGATCCCAGGACCCTGGGATCATGACCCGAGCTGAAGGCAGAGGCTTTAACCCACTGAGCCACCCAGGCGCCCCTATCCTCTTTATTTTTAATGTAAGCAATGGATGAGGACCAAGTTACCAAAATAGCTAAGAGGACAAAATAACTAAGAATTTTAATAAAATTGCATGCAAGTGCTAGAGTGTCAGTTTAAATGAGTATAGAAGCTATATGTATCATAACAGAAATACTCATAATTTTTCAACTTTTAATGACTTTTGGGTGATTCTAACTTTTTCAGGAAAATTCTCCACATCTGGCATATTTTTTAATGTACAAGGAAGACAACAAAGACTGTGAATGTTTAAAAATGTAGTCTGTTTCAACATTGTATAGATCAGAGCACAAAACTAAGCATATATTTTTTTTTTTTTTTTGGTAAGAAAAAAAGCCATTCAGAAAGATTACAAGTCTGGGGCGCCTGGGTGGCTCAGTGGGTTAAAGCCTCTGCCTTCGGCTCAGGTCATGATCTCAGGGTCCTGGGATCGAGCCCCGCATCGGGCTCTCTGCTCACCAGGGAGCCTGCTTCCCTTCCTCTCTCTCTGCCTGCCTCTTTGCCTATTTGTGATCTCTGTCTGTCAAATAAATAAATAAAATCTTTAAAAAAAAAAGAAAGATTACAAGTCTAGTTTCTGCAACTAAAAAATACTGTAACATTGATTTAGCTTTGTTTTAAACCCATCTGGGAAATCCTAACTGGTAGTAAAGTAAAATGTCAGAGATTCTTGGTTTCTAAGCTTGCTAAGGCCTGTGGTTGCCTAAACTATATGGAGTATTATTCATTTCTGTATTATATTCTACACAGTTAACTCTGTAATTAAATTCTGTAATATGTATATATGGATGTGTATATATACATATAGAAGACAAATATATAAATATGCATACAAGTATGTATTTTCTTTTTTTTTCAATGTAAGTTCTGGAAAACAGGAAACAATGCTTTTTTAACTATTCATTTATCAATATGGATATTTTCCTCCAAATATCAAGTGTGTTAAACAGTGGAGAAAAGAAAGCTACTCATATAGGGGCATCTGGGTGGCTCAGTCAGTTAAGCATCTGCCTTTGGGTCGTGTCATGATCTCAGGGTCCTGGGATTGAGCCCCACATGGGGCTCCCTGCTCACCAAGGAGCCTGCTTCCCCTTTTCCCTCTGCCTGCTGATCTGCCTACTTGTGCTCTCTCTATTTCTCTGTCAAATAAATAAATAAAATCTTTAAAAAAAGAAAACTATTCATATCAAAAATATTTCAAATATAATTACAAAACCCATCACATATTCAAAATTATATTCCTTCTTATATGTACACAGTAATGCAGTTGTGAAGAAAAAAATAATTTTAGTTTTAACTTGTCAGAGACAGACTCTGTACCTTGAGATATACAAAATAGTACCAGACAAGAGATGCATAGATAACCCTAAGAATAAAACTCACATATTATTTGTGGGGGCTAAGCCCTTTGAAAGACATACTTGGCTTACTAATTAACAATGGTAAAGATTAAATTTTATGTAAATCCTTTGGAATCCAAGTGCTTACTTTTTCTTTCTAATGGCTGAATCTATGCTTTGAAATGTTATGTTCCTATATTTTATTGTTTGCCATCTTAAATTTATTTGTCCAGAAAGCAAAATAAAACAGATGACACCAAAGATTAAGAAAAGTCACATAAATTGAGTAACTGATTTAATTTAGTGCACAGTATAGCAAGCTATTTCTCTGTCTACATTTCTCAATGTCTAATTCAAATTAAAAATAATCTTCACACTTGCCCATCCAGATTCCTCATCTTTGTTGTTAACAGAACTCTAATGCTGCTCATGTATTGGGAGGCATCATAGTCAGAGAATGTACCCATCCCAGAAAAACAAATCATGATTGGCTCAGGGAGTCACACTGATTCTATTCCTTATTGCCAGTGACTGACCAGAATGGAGTCATACTGACATGCCTAAATCAATGACAGGCACGCTACTTCTGGACTCCTTAGTACATAAGATAATGTACCTCTATTTCAAAACTACACTTAATTGGTGTCCAGGTCTATGGAATCATATGCTTTATATGTATAGCACATAATTATTATTAATTATATATTCCATTAATTCCATTTATATATATATATATATATATATATACACACACACATATATAAATAGAAGAAGAAAACAGTCATTTTGTGATTATTTATAAGAAACCATAAGACTAAGAAACATCAAGGTGACTATCAGAGAGAGATGTTGACAATTTTTTAAAGTAGTTTTTTCATCTTTTTATCATATCTGCCCATCTCAGTTGCATTTTTTTTTTTACCTCAAGTTGCTTTCCTTTGCATACCACATTTGCTGATAACTCTCTCTTCAATAACAGTCACTTGGCTGTTTTGTCTGCCCTCCACAGCTCTTTGTTTCTCAGAGTTACCAAGGGACAACCGGGTAATTTCATTAATGGCTAAACTATTTGGAAAGTAGTGTTGCACATTATTTCTTTTAAAATGTGTGACCTTCATGTTGGCATTAGGAAGAACAGGTCCTTCCTGAGAATTGATGGCGATTTGGGGATGCACTTAAGGTTTAAGGTTTGAACTCTACTCATGAAGAGTCAAAGATAAGATATTTAATTTTATAGTTATACAGGACCTCATTTTAATGGTCACAAACTTACATGGCAATTGAGTTACTTACAAAAAAAGTCATACATCTTGTGATGGTTAATTTTATGTGTCACTGTACCGAGATATGGGATGCCCAGGTAGCTGGAAAAACATTATTTTTGGATGTGTCTATAAGAGTGTAACTAGAAGAGAATAGCATCTGAATCACTAGATGGAGGAAAGAGGAAACTCTCTCCACCAATGTTAGTGGGCATCAAACTCTTGGGGAACTTAGTAGAACAAAAAGATGAAGGAAGGGTGAATTCTCTTTCTCTTCTTGAGTTTATCCTCTCCTGCCCTTAGATATAGGAACTTCTGTTTCTTGGGGCCCTCAGATTCTGACTTTTACTCCATTAGCCCCTCAGTTCTCAGGCCCTTGACCTGTCTGGGATTTATCCCCTTTCTTTCCCTGGCTTGCAGGTCTTTGGACTCACTTGTAGTGAATTATACCATCAGTTTTCCTGGTTTTTCAGCTTTCAAATATCACATTGTGAGACTTCTCAAACTCTGTAACTGCATGAGCCAATTCCTGTAATAAATCTCCTCTTACATGTACCCATCTATATATCCTACTGGTTCTGTTTCTCTGGAGAGCTCTACTACATAACTTCCAGATTTTTTTTTAAACAACAAACACATACACAGAAATTTAAAAAATAATCATATAGAAAATCATATTGTTTGCTTAATTTAATATTATTTAGGTATTTCCTCATCATTAAATAACCCATAAGTATTTATAATCCTATATAAAAATGTGGAAAAAGACACTTGACTGTATTTGTATGTGAACAATGCTAAATTTTAGCCAGTAACAGATGATTTCTTTTAAAATCTATATTCTTGGGATGCCTGCGTGGCTCAGTCAGTTAAGTGTCTGCCTTTGGCTCAGGTTATGATCTCAGGATCCTGGGACTGAGCCCCACATTGAGCTCCTGGCTCAGCGGGTACTCTGCTTCTCCCTCTGCCCCTGCTGATTCCCATACTTGTGCTCTTTTTCTGTCTCTCAGACAAATAAATAAAATCTTTAAAAAATAAAATAAAATCACACTCTCAGTCACTTTGAAATGAGGATGTGACAAAAAGAAAATCAACCTAAAACTAATAATACTGACCATCAAGAGAAGGTCCATATCCTATTAAGAAACCATACTTATACCCAGTCTAGTATTTACATGTCAACTACATACTAGGAATAATCATTTAACTAGAAGTTTGGTCATGACCAAGAGTAACGAATGGAACTTTTTCTATATGTGTATCGAGACAAATTTGGTCTTGATGACAATCACTTAATAATGAACACACATACCCCTACACTGATTAAACAGAACCAGAAAGACACAGAAAGGCAACCTGTACAGAAAGGGAAGCAGAAGAAATCATTATGGCATTAAAAACTTCATCCATTTCATAAAGGGTAAAAAAAGAGGTTTATCATTTCAGAGGTGAACCAAACAACTGCCAGTGAATGATCTTTAAACTACTGGGAAGTGTGGAGGTGTTTACAGTTAAACTGAAGGAAAAAAAAAATTATGTTTACCAACAACTTCTGATCCATGAAACAGGACAAATATGCTGTGCAAAAGAAAAACTGGAAGGATTTTAAGTGAACTCCCCCATTTAAGTGCCAACATTCTGATAGAATCTTGCATTTCACAACAGATGTCAGCAGTGAGGAAATAAAAATTTCACCTTCTCCCAGAGTCCTCTCATCTGGGAAACCAATGCATCCAGAAAGTACTAAGAGCATTTTTCCAACTCTATTTGGATCATCATTCTTATTAGTTTTGTTAGTTTAATCACAATTTATTCACAGAGAAAACCAGAAAATGCCATCATTAATTAGCAATGGCTCTTGATTAATGTTTTATGATAATTTGCAAACCAAACTCTGAATATACCTAATAACATCTTCCCTTTAATAAGAAACTATCCATTTAAAAAAGCTTTTATTCCTCTCCTACTATTTGCTTTTCCATAAATAGTAAACAGAAAATTCCATTAAAAATTATTTTTCATTTTTGTATTTGAATATTTGAGAATATATTCCCAGTATTCTTTTTTTTAAGATTTTATTTATTTAGTTGACAGACAGAGATCACAAGTAGGCAGAGGCAGGCAGAGAGAGGAGGAAGCAGACTCCCTGCTGAGCAGAGAGCCCAATTCGGGGCTCAATCCCAGGATCCGTGGGATCATGACCTGAGCCAAAAGCAGAGGCTTTAATCCACTGAGCCACACAGGTGCGTGCCCACCCCCCAGTATTCTTGACAAATTTGTGTATCTTATATCAGCAGTACTGGTAACAATTATGTATATATTTGTTTTATTTTCTTCCACATGGATTTGGTTGTCTGCAACTTACACTATTTATATATATATATTTTTTTCCACAATGTATTTCTTTCCTTTTTGTTACAACTTAGATACTTTTAAAATAGATTTGATAACCCATGAGCTGAGGAAGGGGCAGAGGGAGAAGCAGACTCCCAACTGAGCAGGGAGCCCCATGTGGGGCTCCTGGGATCATGACCTGAGCTGAAGGCAGATGCTTAACAAACTGAGTCACCCAGGCGCCCCCTACATAATGGAATAACCCAGACATAAAAAAGAATGAAATCTTGCCATTTGCAAATGATGTGGATGGAGCTACAGTGTATCATGCCACGTGAAGTAATCAGTCAGAGAAAGATAAATACCATATCATTTCACTCATAAGTGGAATTTAAGACATGAAAAAATTAACAAAGGGAAAAAAAGAGAGAGAAGCAAAAGAAGAAATAGACTCTTAAATCTAGAGAATAAACTGATGGTTACCAGAGGAAAGATGGGGGGGAGATGGGTGAAACAGGTGATGGGGATTAAGGAGGGCACTTGTGATGAGCACCAGGTGATGTATGGAAGTGTTGAATCACTATATTGTACACCTGAAACTAATATTACACTGTATGTTAACTCACTAGAATTTAAATAAAATCTTAAAAAAAAACACTGGCATCAAAAAAATTTTTTGAAAGACCCTTTTATGTTCATGTAAAAACATAGGGAATGCAAAATATGTCATATATTTGACACTATATTCAAAGAAACTTCTTGGAGTGATACTTGATCATGAGCATTTACCAACTACCAAAAAAAATCATATAACATCAGTGAAAACTCATCAGTCAAGTCATTAAAATCACCTCATATTGCTACAAAAGTTGGGTATTCATCCTTCTGATGGAGGCATAATACTCCATAGTGTATATGGACCACATCTTCCTTATCCATTCGTCCACTGAAGGGAATCTTGGTTCTTTGCACAGTTTGGCGACCGTGGCCATTGCTGCTATAAACATGGGGGTGCAGATGGCCCTTCTTTTCACTACATCTGAATCTTTGGGGTAAATACCCAGTAGTGCAATGGAGGGTCATAGGGAAGCTCTATTTTTAATTTCTTGAGGAATCTCCACACTGTTCTCCAAAGAGGCTGCACCAACTTGCATTCCCACCAACAGTGTAAGAGGGTTCCCCTTTCTCCACATTCCCTCCAACACATGTTGTTTCCTGTCTTGCTAATTTTGGCCATTCTAACTGGTGTAAGGTGGTATCCAAATGTGGTTTTAATTTGAATCTCCCTAATGGAAGACAAGGGGAGTTAGAGAGGAGAAGGGAGTTGAGGGAAATTGGAAGGGGAGGTGAAACATGAGAGACTATGGACTCTGAAAAACAATCTGAGGGTTTTGAAGGGGTGGGGGGGTTGGAGGTTGGGGGAACCAGGTGGTGGATATTGGAGAGGGCACGGATTGCATGCAGTACTGGGTGTGGTGCAAAAACAATGAATACTGTTACGCTGAAAATAAATTAAAAAATTTAGAAGATGGAAGAGAAGTAGCAGGCTGAGACTACTTTGGGTAGCGGGAGATCAGCTAAATAGCTTATCTAAAGATTGCAAACACCTACAAATCTAATGGGAGATTGAAGAGAAGAAGAACAGAATTCTAGAAACAGAAAATCAACCACTATCTGAAAGGTAGGACTGGCGGAGAAGTGAATCCAAAGCGACAGGAAGATAGACCGCGGGGGGAGGGGCCGGCTCCCGGCGAGCGGCGGAGCAATGGAGCACAAAATCAGGACTTTTAAAAGTCTGTTCACTGAGGGACATCGCTCCAGAGGCTTAACTGGGGTAAAGCCCAGGTGGGGTCAGCGCGGCCTCAGGTCCCGCAGGGTCGCAGAAGGATCGGGGGTGTCTGAGTGTCGCAGAGCTTACCGGTATTAGAACGGGGAAGCCGGCTACAGAGACAGAGCCGAGGAGTGACTCTCAGCTTGGGGTTGCCTTGAACCGGTCGCAGGCTCGGTCAGCTCGGAGCGCGGCCGGAGGCCAGGGTGACGGGAGTCATTGAGCACTGTTCTCTGAGGGCGCACTGAGGAGTGGGGCCCCGGACTCTCGGCTCCTCCAGGCCGGAGACCGGGAGGCCGCCATCTTCATTCCCGTCCTCCGGAACTCTACGGAAAGCGCTCAGGGAACAAAAGCTCCCGAAAGCAAACCCGAGCGGATTACTCAGCGCGGCTCCGGGTAAGGGCGGTGCAACTCTGCCTGGGGCAAAGACGATTGAGAATCACTACAACAGGCCCCTCCCCCAGAAGATCAACAAGAAATCCAGCCAGGACCAAGTTCACATACCAAGGAGTGCAGTTTCAATACCAAGGAGAGCAGCGGAATTCCAGAGGAGAAGAAAGCAAAGCACGGAACTCATGGCTTTCTCCCCATGATTTTTTAGCCTTGCAGTTAATTTAATTTTTTTTCTTTTTCAATTTTTTTTTCTTTTTCTCTTCTTCTGCTAAATTTTTTAAATTTACCCATTTCTTTTTTAACGTTTTTTAAATAGTTTATCTAATATATATATATTTTTTTTCCTCTTTTTATATTTTTTTTATCGGCTTTCTTTTTTTAATAGTTTCTTTTTTTTTTTTCTTTCTGAACCCCTTTTTATCCCCTTTCTTCCCCCTCACAATTCGGGATCTCTTCTGATTTGGCTAAAGCATATTTTCCTGGGGTTTTTGCCACCCTTTTAGTATTTTACTTGCTCCTTCATAAACTCTTATCTGGACAAAATGACAAGGCAGAAAAATTCACAACAAAAAAAAGAACAAGAGGCAGTACCAAAGGCTAGGGACCTAATCAATACAGACATTGGTAATATGTCAGATATAGAGTTCAGAATGACGATTCTCAAGGTTCTAGCCGGTCTTGAAAAAGGCATGGAAGATATTAAAACAACTCTCTCTGGAGATATAAAAGCCCTTTCTGGAGAAATAAAAGAAATAAAATCTAACCAAGTTGAAATCAAAAAAAGCTATTAATGAGGTGCAATCAAAAATGGAGGCTCTCACTGCTAGGATAAATGAGGCAGAAGAAAGAATTAGCGATATAGAAGACCAAATGACAGAGAATAAAGAAGCTGAGCAAAAAGGGACAGCTACTGGACCACGAGGGGAGAATTCGAGAGATAAGTGACACCATAAGATGAAACAACATTAGAATAATTGGGATTCCAGAAGAAGAGGAAACAGAGAGGGGAGCAGAAGGTATATTGGAGAGAATTATTGGAGAGAATTTCCCCAATATGGCAAAGGGAACAAGCATCAAAATTCAAGAGGTTCAGAGAACCCCCCTCAAAATCAATAAGAATAGGTCCACACCCCGTCACCTAATAGTAAAATTTACAAGTCTTAGTGACAAAGAAAAGATCCTGAAAGCAGCCCGGGAAAAAAAGTCTGTAACGTACAATGGTAAAAATATTAGATTGGCAGCAGACTTATCCACAGAGACCTGGCAGGCCAGAAAGAGCTGGCATGATATATTCAGAGTACTAAATGAGAAAAACATGCAGCCAAGAATACTATATCCAGCTAGGCTATCATTGAAAATAGAAGGAGAGATTAAAAGCTTCCAGGACAAACAAAAACTGGAAGAATTTGCAAATACCAAACCAGCTCTACAGGAAATATTGAAAGGGGTCCTCTAAGCAAAGAGAGACCCTAAAAGTAGTAGATCAGAAAGAAACAGAGACAATATATAATAACAGTCACCTTACAGGCAATACAATGGCACTAAATTCATATCTCTCAACACTTACCCTGAATGTTAATGGGCTAAATGCCCCAATCAAAAGACACAGGGTATCAAAATGGATAAAAAAACAAAACCCATCTATATGTTGCCTACAAGAAACTCATCTTAAACCCGAAGACACCTCCAGGTTTAAAGTGAGGGGGTGGAAAAGAATTTACCATGCTAATGGACATCAGAAGAAAGCAGGAGTGGCAATCCTTATATCAGATCAATTAGATTTTAAGCCAAAGACTATAATAAGAGATGAGGAAGGACACTATATCATACTCAAAGGAACTGTCCAACAAGAAGATCTAACAATTTTAAATATCTATGCCCCTAACGTGGGAGCAGCCAACTATATAAACCAATGAATAACAAAATCAAAGAAACACATCGACAAGAATACAATAATAGTAGGGGATTTTAACACTCCCCTCACTGAAATGGACAGATCATCCAAGCAAAAGATCAACAAGGAAATCAAGGCCTTAAATGACACACTGGACCAGATGGACATCACAGATATATTCAGAACTTTTCATCCCAAAGCAACAGAATACACATTCTTCTCTAGTGCACATGGAACATTCTCCAGAATAGATCACATTCTTGGTCCTAAATCAGGTCTCAACCGGTATCAAAAGATTGGGATCATTCCCTGCATATTTTCATACCACAATGCTCTGAAGCTAGAACTCAATCACAAGAGGAAATTTGGAAAGAACCCAAATACATGGAGACTAAACAGCATCCTTCTAAAGAATGAATGGGTCAACCAGGAAATTAAAGAAGAATTGAAAAAATTTATGGAAACAAATGATAATGAAAACACAACGGTTCAGAATCTGGGGGACACAAGAAAGGCAGTCCTGAGAGGAAAATATATAGCGGTACAAGCCTTTCTCAAGAAACAAGAAAGGTCTCAGGTACACAACCTAACCCTACACCTAAAGGAGCTGGAGAAAGAACAAGAAAGAAACCCTAAACCCAGAAGGAGAAGAGAAATCATAAAGATCAGAGCAGAAATCAATGAAATAGAAACCAAAAAAACAATAGAACAAATCAACGAAACTAGGAGCTGGTTCTTTGAAAGAATTAATAAGATTGATAAACCCCTGGCCAGACTTATCAAAAAGAAAAGAGAAAGGACGCAAATAAATAAAATCATGAATGAAAGAGGAGAGATCACAACGAACACCAAAGAAATACAGACAATTATAAGAACATACTATAAGCAACTCTACGCCAACAAATTTGACAATCTGGAAGAAATGGATGCATTCCTAGAGACATATAAACTACCACAACTGAACCAGGAAGAAATAGAAAGCCTGAACAGACCCATAAGCAGTAAGGAGATTGAAACAGTCATCAAAAATCTCCAAACAAACAAAAGCCCAGGGACAGACGGCTTCCCGGGGGAATTCTACCAAACATTTAAAGAAGAAATAATTCCTATTCTCCTTAAACTGTTCCAAAAAATAGAAATAGAAGGAAAACTTCCAAACTCATTTTATGAGGCCAGCATCACCTTGATCCCAAAACCAGACAAGGATCCCATCAAAAAAGAGAACTACAGACCAATATCCTTGATGAACACAGATGCAAAAATTCTCGCCAAAATACTAGCCAATAGGATTCAACAGTACATTAAAAGGATTATTCACCACGACCAAGTGGGATTTATTCCAGGGCTGCAAGGTTGGTTCAACATCCGCAAATCAATCAATGTGATACAACACATTAATAAAAGAAAGAACAAGAACCATATGATACTCTCCATAGATGCTGAAAAAGCATTTGACAAAGTACAGCATCCCTTCCTGATCAAAACTCTTCAAAGTGTAGGGATAGAGGGCACATACCTCAATATTATCAAAGCCATCTATGAGAAACCCACCACAAATATCAATCTCAATAGAGAAAAACTGAAAGCTTTTCCGCTAAGGTCAGGAACACGGCAGGGATGTCCGTTATCAGCACTGCTATTCAACATAGTACTAGAAGTCCTAGCCTCAGCAATCAGACAACAAAAGGAAATTAAAGGCATCCAAATCGGCAAAGAAGAAGTCAAACTATCACTCTTTGCAGATGATATGATACTATATGTGGAAAACCCAAAAGACTCCACTCCAAAACTGCTAGAACTTTTACAGGAATTCAGTAAAGTGTCAGGATATAAAATCAATGCACAGAAATCAGTTGCATTTCTCTACACCAACAACAAGACAGAAGAAAGAGAAATTAAGGAGTCCATCCCATTTACAATTGCACCCAAAACTATAAGATACCTAGGAATAAACCTAACCAAAGAGACTAAGAATCTATACTCAGAAAAGTATAAAGTACTCATGAAAGAAATTGAGGAAGACACAAAGAAATGGAAAAATGTTCCATGCCTCTGGATTGGAAGAATAAATATTGTGAAAATGTCTATGCTACCTAAAGCAATCTACACATTTAATGCAATTCCTATCAAAGTACCATCCATTCTTTTCAAAGAAATGGAACAAATAATCCTAAAATTTATATGGAACCAGAAAAGACCTCAAACAGCCAAAGGAATATTGAAAAAGAAAGCCAAAGTTAGTGGCATCACAATTCCGGACTTCAAGCTCTATTACAAAGCTGTCATCATCAAGACAGCATGGTACTGGCACAAAAACAGACACATAGATCAATGGAACAGAATAGAGAGCCCAGAAATAGACCTTCAACTCTATGGTCAACTCATCTTCGACAAAGCAGGAAAGAATGTCCAATGGAAAAAAGACAGCCTCTTCAATAAATGGTGTTGGGAAAATTGGACAGCCACATGCAGAAAAATGAAATTGGATCATTTCCTTACACCACACACGAAAATAGACTCAAAATGGATGAAGGATCTCAATGTGAGAAAGGAATCCATCCAAATCCTCGAGGAGAACACAGGCAGCAACCTCTTCGACCTCAGCCGCAGCAACATCTTCCTAGGAACATCACCAAAGGCAAGGGAAGCAAGGGCAAAAATGAACTATTGGGATTTTATCAAGATCAAAAGCTTTTGCACAGCAAAGGAAACAGTGAACAAAACCAAAAGACAACTGACAGAATGGGAGAAGATATTTGCAAATGACATATCAGATAAAGGGCTAGTGTCCAAAATCTATAAAGAACTTAGCAAACTCAACACCCAAAGAACAAATAATCCAATCAAGAAATGGGCAGAGGACATGAACAGACATTTCTGCAAAGAAGACATCCAGATGGCCAACAGACACATGAAAAAGTGCTCCATATCACTCGGCATCAGGGAAATACAATTCAAAACCACCATGAGATATCACCTCACACCAGTCAGAATGGCTAAAATTAACAAGTCAGGAAATGACAGATGCTGGCGAGGATGTGGAGAAAGGGGAACCCTCCTACACTGTTGGTGGGAATGTAAGCTGGTGCAACCACTCTGGAAAACAGCATGGAGGTTCCTCAAAATGTTGAAAATAGAAATACCCTATGACCCTGTAATTGCACTGCTGGGTATTTTCCCTAAAGATACAAACGTAGTGATCCGAAGGGGCACGTGCACCCGAATGTTTATAGCAGCAATGTCTACAATAGCCAAACTATGGAAAGAACCTAGATGTCCATCTACAGACGAATGGATAAAGAAGATGTGGTATATATACACAATGGAATACTATGCAGCCATCAAAAGAAATGAAATCTTGCCATTTGCGACGACGTGGATGGAACTAGAGGGTATCATGCTTAGCGAAATAAGTCAATCGGAGAAAGACAACTATCATATGATCTCCCTGATATGAGGGAGAGGAGATGCAACATGGGGGGTTGAGGGGGTAGGAGAAAAGTAAATGAAACAAAATGGGATTGGGAGGGAGACAAACCATAAGTGACTCTTAATCTCACAAAACAAACTGAGGGTTGATGGGGGGAGGGGATTGGGAGAGGGGCGTGGGGTTATGGATATTGGGGAGGGTATGTGCTATGGTGAGTGCTGTGAAGTGTGTAAACCTGGCGATTCGCAGACCTGTACCCCTGGGGATAAAAATATATGTTTATAAAGCTGTAAAAAGAAAAAAAGAAAAAGAAAAAAGAAAGGATGAATACCCAAGTTTTGTAGAACATGGACGGGACTGGAAGAGATTATGCTGAGTGAAATAAGTCAAGCAGAGAGAGTCAATTATCATATGGTTTCACTTATTTGTGGAGCATAACAAATAGCATGGAGGACAAGGGGAGATGGAGAGGAGAAGGGAGTTGAGGGAAATTGGAAGGGGAGGTGAACCATGAGAGACTATGGACTCTGAAAAACGATCTGAGAACTTTGAAGGGGTGGGGGGTAGGAGGTTGGGGGCACCAGGTGTTGGGTATTGTAGAGGGCACGGATTGCATGGAGCACTGGGTGTGGTGCAAAAATAATGAATACTGTTATGCTGAAAAAAAAATTAAAAAAAAAGAAACAATAAAATAAAAAAAATCACCTCATATTGTTACAAACCTAAATAAATACCAGAAGAATTCTGAATAACTATCAATACTATACTGAAAAAAAAGAGAAATAATTGTTATATCATTTGAGTTAAATGAACATATCAAATTTCTAAACAAATGGAGAAAGCACTTTTTATCTGAGAATAATAATGTTAAAGATTACCCTTCACATTTTCAGGAAACATATTCCAAAAACACTTGTTATTGTTGGTGACAATCAAAGAGTTTAATACTAGTCAAATGTGATTACACCTTCTTAAAACTAACTACATAACAAACCACTGGATTCTCTTAAAAACAAAAATGGAGATAACACTAACAGGGAGACTAAGGAAAGGAGATATATGTCTGGTTTTGATGCTCCAGTAACTTCAAAGCTTTAAGGAAGTCACTTAACGTTTCTGATCTCCCAGTTTTCTCATCTGTAAACAGATTGGATGATCTTTCAAGTGAATTCCAACTCAAAAATTCTCTATGTCTGTGGCCTACCCTGAAGAATTCTTCAATTGAATAACATGTTCACTTCTTTGATTTTATGCAATGCTACACTGAAAACAGATTGATAAAATACACAATGGAATACTATGCAGCCATCAAAAGAAATGAAATCTTGCCATTTGCGACAACGTGGATGGAACTAGAGGGTATCATGCTTAGCGAAATAAGTCAATCAGAGAAAGACAACTATCATATGATCTCCCTGATATGAGGGATAGGAGATGCAACATGGGGGGTTAAGGGGGTAGGAGAAGAGTAAATGAAACAAGATGGGGGGTTGATGGGGGGAGGGGGGTTGGGAGGGGGGTGGGATTATGGACACTGGGGAGGGTATGTGCTATGGTGAGTGCTGTGAAGTGTGTAAACCTGGTGATTCACAGACCTGTACCCCTGGGGATAAAAATATATGCTTATAAAAAATAAAATTAATAAAAATTAAAAAAATACCCTATCACCTATTAGTGATGTTTATTAACTGAACTATCATAAAAATGTCTGGACTTTTAACTAGTCCATACACATCTGCCTTCCTAGAAAAGTTTTTAGTGGGACAGAACTCTGTGAAATCGTAGAGGTAGAATTTTAAACCTCTATTACTCTATTCCCTATTCAGTCAATCTATGCCTAGGACTTCTGATTCAGAAGACTTCAAAGATTGCATCCTCAGAGACATGTCATCACAGACTAATCCTCTCCTGTCCTGTACCCCTCATTCCTTTAGGACTTGTATCTGAGGCTTAAAATTATCCTATGGCTCCCCGTGTTGAATGGATATCAGGTAAAGACTGATTTCTGGGTGATTATAGGTCCCAAAAAAGAAAAACTTCAAAATTTAAGTAGGATTCTATTTTTTGCCTTTTACTACTGACAGTTTAATCATAGGTTTGAGCCAGACTTTAGATTTCATAGACACTTAAGTTTATTGATAGTCTCACAGGCTCAGTTATACTTCATAATATTTATATCCATAATCTAGGGAAAGTATTTTACACATTTATATACAAAATATAAATGATCTCATTTGTCCCCAATTGTCTAATTATTTCCATCTGCATATACAACATACATTATGTGGATACAGCAACATATTTCTTTCCAGGTATTTCTGGTCTGGTTTAAAATATGAACAAACAGGTACAACTGAAAGACAAAACACTGAGTAGTCACAATGTAATATAGTATAATGGATATTTAAAAATTAGTTTTCAACAGCCACACATATAGAAGAAAATATGCTTGAGTTTGATGGTAACACTCTTTAAGCCTCAAGCAGAGCTGTATTTCTCTAAAATATTCTTTTCCTAGCAAAGTATGGCTTCTAACTTATGTGATTAATCAAAATCCTTCAAAACCAATTTCATTCTGTGCTAGATGAGAAGAGGTATAACATGTATATTTGAGATCAATCATAAACTACACATTAATTCTGATTTAAAATAGAAGCTGACTTTTCGACTGAGAATGTGTATCTGTCACATCTCTGAAGGAAATGATATTCACATTTTAATTTTCAGGTTTCAGAGATCAATGTTTACTAGATTCTTTGTTTTTTGTTTCATCTGAATATGTGCCTTGAGAAAGACATTTGAGAAAATGATGAAGTGTACCTTACTCAAAGTTATTTCCTCCAGATCTTAATTATTAAATGGTAAACACAATGTTTTATTTTTTAATAAGAGATACAGTATTTTGATCTTGAGATTATACATACCACACTGATTTTTCCTATTACTTCTTATATATGAGTTTCTTCCACATTAATGAAAAGCTACATTAGATGTCTTTAGCCCCTTTATAAATATATAAATGAGTTACACATTCCTAGTCATAATTTTATAATATGTGCAAAAATTCTGAGATTTTAAATGAAACTTAACCTTCAGTTTTCCTGTTTTCAAAAAATAGCTCCAGTTTTAGTGTGATCAATGGGTTTCTAGAGGCCAAGGGGAGAAAAGTTATCTATCAGGAAGGAAGAGTCCCTGCAGGAAGGAGGGTGCTATCTGCATTTAATGTAAATAACCATTTCCAGTCCCTTTAATTAAAAAAAAAAAAAAAAAACAGAAAATCTGCACTCCTAACAAAAAATAAAATTTTCTTCTCCATATGATAGTTAATTGCACAAAACCATTTTGTGTGTAGCGATGGTCCTTCCACCAATTATTTTTAGCATCATGCTATTTTCATTTAGAAAGGTCAGAGGAGTTCTTTGCTCAAACTAATGTGATTTTTCTAATAAGCTCACCATGCTAAGTGATCCAACAGAATTGCTCTGTATGTTAATAAGGAGAGTAAATGGCATTACTTGACAGAACTATTCCTTTAATGGTGGTTCATTCCAAGAGATTAATTTCTCAGTACTTGCCTAGTGCCATATATACACTATTAAATATCAACTGTGGCATCCTTCTTATTAGATTCTGTAGTCTGCTCTTTTGTATTAATATTTGGAAACAAAATGTATCACTCCATCTGCTAGTAATCATGATGATGAAATTATGTGATACCATCCCAGAAGCCAATCCAATGTATCAGAATGCCATCCCTTTTTCCTATAGGATGCTTATTTCAATATTCTATTGTGCATAGTCATTATTCTTCCAAGCCTCTTGCCCTCTTTTGTTTAGTTAGTGGCCAATTCATTATCTGAGGAATGCATTTTGTTTTGTTTTGTTTTCTGGTGGGTACTGAGGATGAGTAAAACTGAATCACCCTATCACTAAAGATTGCTATAGCCTCAAATGCCCTCCTCCCTCCAGCTGCATTTATAGAGACTCCCAGCAGAACAAAGGATCAAACTATGGTATCTACAGATATAGCCAGAATGCCTTCCAGATAGGGGATCATTCATGCAGCAACTCTTCTTGTTACCAGATTCCAAGAGTCTGAGGAAAATGTTCCATTGTTTCCTACAGTTATTAGACTGTTGGCTCCTAATGACATTATGGATATACAACTCACTATTGCTTCAGCACAGTGTTTTATGCATGATATTTTAAGAACTATACAAAATACAACATTAGAATTCTAAAGTGAAAACTAATGGCATTATGGCTCATTACATCCTACATTGTGGTAGTCTGAACTGTGAGTAACTATACTGTCAACTCGCTCTAAGAGATCTGCTATAATGTTTTACACAATGTCTTTTATTCCATAGATATAGCCACATCAAAGTGTTCCAGTTTGGAACCATATTGTAAATGTTTAAATCTGTGATTACACAGTCACCTGAGAACTACCTACACCAAAAAACTGATCAACACCACCACCCAAAGTTCTACTGGTAGTAATAGTTTTGATTAAACACAAAACAACACACTGAGCATTACAATATCATTTTCCAACATTATTATTATCTTCCTCATTTGTTTAGAGACAGAATTTCAAAGATTTCCCAAAGACATTGGGAGAAGATGCTATAAAATTTTATGGGAAAATATTTTTTTTTTCTGGTGAAATGACTCACAAATGAATGACAGCTTGTGACCCCAGAGACACCTCTCTCCATGTTAGCCTGGGGTGTCCTTAAAGTCCTTGTATGAGTATATCATATGATATTCCAAGGCTGTTTGCTGCTATCACCATCAGCATTATTCCTTCACTCCTATCAAAGCTTTGCTCATAACCAAAGATCACCTGCCATTGATGGCTTGTTCGGAATTTAATTCTATTATGTAGTACATATTCAATTAAGACTCATGCTGGGGCAGGACTCTCTTGACTTTTGTGACTGCTTATTAAATAGCCAAGATGTTGTATAAGGAACAAGTGACAAATTAACAAACACGTATGAGGCTTTGAATATCAGCCAGAATAATACCAGGTTGAATTAATTATCATATTAAATATATGCAGAAGGGTAAAATAAAATACCTGCTATTATATGGACAAGTCTTATTTAAATATATTATCATATGGTTTCATTTATTTGTGGAGCATAAGGAATAACACAGATGTCATTGGGAGATGGAGAGGAGAAGTGAGTTTGGGGAAATCGGAGGGGGAGATGAACCATGAGAGACTGTGACTCAGAAACTAAACAGGGTTTTGGAGGGGAAGGGGGTGGGGGGTTGGGTGAGCCCGGTGGTAGGTATTATGGAGGGTATGTACTGCATGGAGCAATGAGTGTGGTACATAAACAATGAATTCTGGAACACTAAAAAGAAATAAAATGAAAAAAAATTATTCAAAAAATATACATGTTTGAAGACAAGCAGTTTCAAAGGAATTATTGTACACTCATGGGCATAGGCTACTGTACTGTGCATGTTTTAATACTGGGCTTAAAACAACATGTTTTGTGCTGGTGAATATTTTTTTTTAAGTGACTTTTTTTCTACAGTTGTTTCAAGCTCACAGAAAGATTGAGAAGAATATATAGAGATTTCCCATATATCCCTTGCCCCACACAGCACAGCCTACCCCACTGTCAAGATCCCACACTGAAGTTGTACATTTGTTAGAGGGGGTGAACCTATAAAGATAAAGGATCACCCACAGTCTGTAGTTTACATTAGGGTTCATTCCTGGTGTTGTACATTCTATGGATTTTGAGAAGAGTATAATGATGCATATCCACCATTACAGTATCATAGAGTAGCTTCATTGCTCTAAAATTCCTCTGTGCTCCACATAGTCATTCCTTCCTCCAAACCCTGGCAACCACTTATCCTTTTATTGTTTCTACAGTTTTTCTTTTTTCAGAATGACATATGGTTGGACTCAGAAAGTATGTAGCCTCTTCAGACTGACTTCTTACACTTAGTAATATGCATTTAGGTTTCCTCCATGTCTCATTGTGGCTTAACAGCTCAATTCTTTTTAGTGATGAATATAGTCCCATTGTCTGGATGGACTCAGTTTATTCATCTATCAACCTACTGAAGGATGACTTGTTTACTTAAACCTTTGGCAATTATGAATAAGGCTACTATAAAAATTTCTGGGCAGGTTTTTCTCTGGACATGTTTTCAACTCATTCAGGTAAATATCATGGTGTGAAATTACTGGCTTATATGGTAAGAATTTGTTTTTATACAAGTACATTTTGTTTATTAAGAAGCCACCAAACTCTTTTCCAAAGTGGCTGTACTTTGTGTGCCCAGCAGGAAACAATGAGAATTCCTGTTGTTCCACATCCTGCCAGTACTGGATGTTAGTATTCTGGGTTTGGTCATACTCCTATGAAGGAGTGTACTGGGCAAATACTTTTTAAAGCAATAATAATTTTTGCTATCCTAACATGCTGTTTTTCTTGTTCTTCAAGAAACAGTGAAACAGTCCCCAAACCCTAAGATAACAGGAATGCATCTTCACATTCTTTTATCTAGTTACTTTTCAATAACATGACAATGGCATTGTCCTACCAAAAAGCATTCAAACTATGTCTTTTCATAACACTATCAAAGAATTAAAAGCAGGAAATTGACTAGAGAAACATAATGAATCTTGAATCAGGTAGGTAGTTCTTTAAGACATCATTACTGTGGGAAAATGCAAAATATTATATCCATATTTTCTATTATATTTATATCAGTATTATTAGGAAATTCATCAAACGACTTACTGAATTAAGAAAATGTTTTGTATTATCATAATAAAGCCTGTCAAAAATGAAACAGGATTGCTTTACTGTTACACTGTTACATATTCTTAGAGAATCTATTCTGTTTTTCTGTGCTGATCACTTTATATACATATTATTTAAAAAGTACTTATTGCCCATCTATTTTGCTGATGATAGCCTTCAAGGCATTGCAGTACACAAGTTGTCTATGCCTGCAAGACCCCTCAATGTTTATTCCTTCAATGAATATTTGTAGGCTTAACTGTCAGTTATCACATTAAGTGACAGGCATATAATAGAAAATTACAACAACAATAACAAACCATACACTTACAACGCCACTCCTAGCCTTCTACAGCCCATATTCTAGAGGGTCATGTAGATACAGAAAAACAGCACAGAGGAGAATCATTTAATCCAGGTTTATCTGTACTAACTCAAATGCCCACAAAATTATCAAACACTTTTAAATTTGGATACTAGTCTCTTGGCTAGAGAGATAGAGACAAAACAGAAAACTTTATGTTAATTTTAGTATGTCAGAACAATACACGTATATTGCCTCATAAAACATAAGGAAATCTCTTATTAACATATTACTAGTATAGGGGTACCTAGGTGGTTCAGTTGGTTAAATGTTTGACTCTTGATTTCAGCTCAGGCCATGATCTCAGGGTCATGAGATGGAGCCATGCGTCTGGCTCCTTGCTCAGCAGGGAGTCTGTTTGAGATTCTCTTTCACCCTCTCCCTCTGTGTCTCATCTCAATGCATGTGCTCTCTCAAATAAAGAAATAAATCTTTAAAAAAATTATTAGCATATGTCTTTGGAGTCTAATTTTGACTTTGTGAAGTTAATGAATACCAGTTGATTAAACAGGAAATGTTGAAAACTCTATAATTGAGATGACATGACAATTTCATGTCTTGATACATATCACTGATTTAAAATACAGAGCACTGATCAAAACATAAAAAGAGAAAAAAAGAGAAAAAAAAATTCACACAGTAACACAGCAGGGCTTAGACATAAACTTGGCACTGCTGTGGATCAGACACTATAGGGGCAGTCCTGAAAGGTTCTCTTCCCCAGACTGACAGTGTCCCTGCATTTAGGCTCCTTCACTAAGAGTCCACACATAAGAGAAGAACCAGAGTTAAGATCACTGCTTGAAGTCACAGGTTAAAGTAAAGGTCTACCCGGTAATCATTCTTGAAAGAAGAAATTACTGGAAAATTTTGCTGACCTGCCTCCTGATGCTCTATCTTTATAGAAAACTATTAAACTAGAGATATGGGGACAGAGAGAGAGAGAGAAAGACATACCGTGATGGCAGAAAAAAAAAAAAAAAGAAACTGACTTGAGCACTGAGCCCTCAATAACTTTAATTATCACTGCAAAAACAGACACCCCAACATACCAGTCCATTATCTATATCTAGACTGCTATTTCACTGCACAGATGAGGACAGCAATAAATAGGAATAAAGGAAGGAATAAAGAAAGGAAAAGAAATAACAAAAACAATGACAAAAATATATTAACTTGAAAGGATCCAGAAACCTGTGATCAAATACAAGCCTAAAAAAGATAGAAATTCACCACTAACACCAAAACCAGGAGCACAATGATGGAACCCTGGATTCAGTCGAGATGAAATTGTTCTCACAGAAGTGTCTGAGAAATTAAAAGGATATGTTGAGAATTTTCAATAATAAAATTAAAAGAGAAAATCCAATAAAAAAGAATTTGGAGTTATAAAATAAAAGCAGGGAGAAAGTGCATGGCATAATTTGTTATCTATGAGAAAGAAACTGACTACAAATATTGGAAATGGCAAATGTAGTAAATGAGTCAATTAAAAAATTAAACATGATAGAATATCTAGATTGCACAAAAGATAAAGTTAGTGAGCTAGAAGGATAATAATGAAGAACTCATCCAGAACAGAACCCAGGGAAGCAAATCAATTAAAAAGAGAGAATTCAAAAGATGTGAAAAATAACCACTAATATCCAAAAGTAAGAGTTCTTAAAGAAGGGACTTGTGTGGAATTGCAGAAAAACAAAATTTAAAAATAATACCTGATATTTTTACAGAACTGAAGATAGACAAGAGCACTCAGTTCTAAGTGCACTATGAATTCCAAGCAGGAAAAAGATAAATTTACACCCAGATATGTTGTAGAAAAACTGCAGAACATCATAATAAAGGAACACATCTGAAGACTTATATTAGGAAAAAGCAGGTTATATCTAAGGAAATGATTATCACACTGCAAAAGATCTAATCAGCTGTGACTTTGTGGCTGAAAATAAGAATAGAAAATAATATGTTCAAAAGAGTATGAGAAAAAAATGCGCTGACTACAATTTGAACCACAACTATTATCAGAGTATTTTCAGACAAAAACTAAGAAAGATTATTACCTCCATATATTCTCTGAAAGAATTCCTGAAAGTTTTATTTCAGCAAGATGGAAAGTGAATCCAGAGCTTTAAACAGTTTTTATTAATGTTAAGAGCAAGCAATGGGGGCGCCTGGGTGGCTCAGTGGGTTAGGCCGCTGCCTTCGGCTCAGGTCATGATCTCAGGGTCCTGGGATCGAGTCCCACATCGGGCTCTCTGCCAGCAGGGAGCCTGCTTCCCTCCCTCTCTCTGCCTGCCTCTCTGTCTACTTGCGATCTCTCTCTGTCAAATAAATAAATAAAAATCTTTAAAAATAAAAAAAAATAAAAAAATAAATTAAAAAAGAGCAAGCAATGGAATCAGGCAAAATTATAATAAAAAAAAACTTAAAACGCCACTTCTCTCAAATTAATATAATCCAGATAAATATACAAACACTTTTTAAAAATGGGGGCTTTTATCAATTTTGCCTCTAATTCATATACACTCAAGTGACTAAGGCTATCTTAGAAAATTGTGAAGAACAAGGTAGGGTGCTCTGTCTTACCACATGTCAAGGCTAATTACACATCTACGTTAATAGAGATGTATGGTGTTGACAAAGGAATTGTCAAATGAAGCATATAACAGAAAAGAATGTTGAGGAATACATATGTATATATTAATCTTGATATACTGTAGAGGTAGTACTACATATATGTAAGTAGGGAAAAGACAGATTTTTAAAATTATGTTAGGACAATTGCTTCTTCAGTAAAAAAAATCTATGGATAAAAACATCACTAAGAGTGACATGCAGATTTATTAAGATATGTAAAAGTGGAGTAAAACTTGACTATTTTAACAGAATACATAAAAGGAAATAACTAGAGCCATAACTCAATCAAAACATTGGCAGAGGACAAAAGCAGGTAATTCGAAGAAGAGCAAATACAAAGGCCAATGAATGTAAAAGATCTAGTATCATTTAAAAAAAGGGAATTAACATGAGATGCAATTTCACACTCATCAAATTGAGAAAAGTAACCATGTCGATGGCTAATTGATAAGGATGCAAAACAAAGGGGATGACTACACCACGTTGTAAACATAAACTGCTATAACAATTCTTTTTTTTAATTGTGTTATATTAGTCACCATACAGTGCATCATTAGTTTTTGATGTAGTGTTTTGTGATTCATTGTTTGCATATAACACCCAGTGCTCTGTGCAATCCTTAATACCCGTCATACGAGCAAGTATGGTAAAACTTTTCATATTCTCAATCATTTTATTTGTGGGACTTATTTCATCATAGTCAACATGATAACATAAATAAAATAGCTCCCTTTATTTTTTTAAAGATTTTATTTATTTATTTAACAGAAAGAGGGAGAGCACGAACAGGGGGAGTAACAGAGGAAGAGGGAGAATCAAGCTCCCCACCGAGCAGGGAGCCCAATGCAGGGCTGATCCCAGGACACTGGGATCATGACCTGAGCCAAAGGTGGACACTGAACTGACTGAGCCCCCCAGGTGCCCCAAAATGGCTCTCTTTAAATAAGAAAACAGGTGGACATGACCTATCCTTAAGAACTAATTCAAGTGTTTACTATGTCCTTTTGAGAATTCTTTATTCATTCCTAATAAAGAATCCTGTATATTTAGTATACACTTGTTTTCTTTGTTAAAGGCAACACTGGAGTCTTGTCTTTCAATTATAATGCCTTATCAACATGCATTGTTTCAGATTCAAAAGTGACCTTACTCTAGTTAGAAAATAAATTTTTTCATTCTATAGAAAACTGCTTTGTTTTATTATTTGAGCATAGATTTAGAGCTAATTGGTTTTGAGCTATGAAATCTTGTTTTCTATGGATTTATTCTTTTCCTTTGTTGCTAGTTAGATTTTAATTTATATATAGTCTTTACCCCTTTAAGCGAATGGTTAGACTTTAAAGCACCATTCATAAAACTATTATTATATAATACTAATCTGACATCTTTATAAAAAGACGAATAAAAAGATGAACATAGTCCCACATTCACATGGCCCCAGGGGTCGGACTGCCAGTCTCCTCAGAGACTGCAGAAGCCAGAATCATGTCGGGACAGGTGTTTACAAAGTTTCTTCCCCACTTTGAGTTTGAATTGAAAGGAAGGCAGCCGAAACTGTAACCAGAGGAGATACTATGCTTCCAGGAAAATCTCAAGGAAAAGTATGGTAAGCAACACTAGTAGCTGTTGGGTTGGGCTCTAGAGGAAAGGGTGGAGAAATTCCACCTGTTGGTGTGAAATTTGGAGATTCTCCCCGAATACGGAGGCAAGAAAGTAGTTCTACATGACAAGGATTGTTTCTTATTTAGAGATGGTGACATTTCCGGAAAGTATGCAGAATGAAATAAATCATTATCGAAATGGCATCAAGTGAAGCTGTCCATTCCAGTGAAGCTGTGAAATCTTCCATCATGTAAATAATTTGCATGTCTTTCTTTTATTATAAATTAATAACATCAAAGTGAATGACATCCAGTGCCTCTAAAATTTAGTTTCAGTGTACTGATATAAACATTACCAAATAAAAATGCACAAACAAAAAAAAAGAGATGAATATGAAACCAAGTGATAGAATATCAGCACAATTATAATAATAGCAACATAACCTTATGAGAAGTTGTTTACAAAGTTAAATTTAATTTATGCCCCCAAAATACTAAGAATGATATCAATACGTACTTCTGAGAAACAGGGATTTCCAAGAAAAGGAAACTGATGTGTAAAGTACTTACAATTCAAAACTACACTGAAGTCCTAATTTTCTTTTAACAACTTACACCAACATGTGAGAATAAAAGTGTGTATACAAATAATCTTATGCTTAAAATCTTCTCTCAAGCCTAATCTATCAAGTGAAAAAATATGTTAAAATGCATTCTATGGACTTTCACACTAGTGCCTTGCCTGTAAAAGGTCAAAGAATAACAATATTTAGCACAATTTTTGAAGGAACCATTAACATATTACAGATTTTGGCACATGTGTGTGTGTGTGTGTGTGTGTGTGTGTGTATAACTGTTGAAACTTATTCTGCTAGAACAAATTGCCTAATATACAGGTTATTTTCCTGGAAGAAATACACCATTCAGTCCATGGATAAGGTCCCACGCCTGCTAGATAAGTCTAAAACGAAGAACCAAATATCAAAAGTTTGACAGTGAGTGAGACTTGCATCTTTTAAGAGGCCAAATGATAAATATGATGGTAGAAGGACAGTCACCTCAGGAAAGCACGTCATGAGTTAGGAGGGATGGGATTTTAAGACCTTCGAGGTAAATGATATTTCATCAGAAAATTCATCCAGTTTGTTGTTATTTCCTTACTTATGTATTTTTTTTTAATTTTCACTACCTATGGTAAAGTTGTATCTTAGAATTTTGACCAGGGCATAATTGTGACCACACATAACATTAAGGAGCAAGACAAAATCCTAGTTCCTCTAGGGTTAGAGTGTTCAACGATGAAACAGTAAAATACACTTAAGAACAAAGTAAAAAAATCAATGGAATCAGAGTTGAAGTTGAGGGGTTTACTCTCTTTTTCCTATGGACGCTATTTCCCTTCATTGTGAATCTTGAACGTATGCATTTTTGTAAAGATCAAGAAAATTCCTTTATGTATATTAATTTAAAAACATCTGCAAAGTAACCAATATTCAAACAAGTTAGCACTAAAAGAAAGAAGGAGCAAGAAGTATTATCTTTATGGTCATTGGTTGTGAGAGCGAGGCTGCACAGTGGCAGGATGGGTTTGGTATTCCAACATGGAAAAGTAATGATAAATACTTTGAAAATAATTTCATAATGCACTCAATTAAAACTTATGCCTACATTATGGACAAACAGGAACTTGTGGCCACAGAGGTCTAGAAATGTGAGAAGGGCAACCATGGAATACAGAAAAGTTATGCAGAAAATAGGAAGGGAATGATGGCTTGGTGAGAACAAGTGCGACAACCAGGATGGTGTACCCAGTTCAGACGTCTACTCATTTGATGTATCATTGACCTCTGAGGCTAAGGAAGCCTCTAGGCTAGGTCTAGAGATTTTCTATTTTCCCTAGAGAATCGATCGTAGACTGGGCAAGTCTATTTATATACCTACTGTTTTTCTGATTTTTGCCTAGATCCTTACTGTCACAGGTACAGAAGATGAATTCAATCCACCCTGTGGCTCATACTTGGAACCAGAAAGGTTTCTAAACATGCTTCAGAAGACACCATTACAAAAAATATATATATATATATATATATATATATATATATATATATATACACATTATAATAGTTATTAGAGGCTGGCAAACGACTACTTTTTATTCTTTGCCACAACAGAAAATAAAACTAACATATATTGTTCCATAGGCCCCTTGTGAACTTATCTACATAAAGCTGCTGAGAATTTGAGTTAATAATCCTTACTTCTCTATTTTGCATTTTAGTTGAAATCCCAGTGCACTTTAGCAAAAGAGGATCAAGTAAGTTATTGTTGATTTAAAAACGAATTCCACATCAACAAAGCTACATCAAATTCTAATATCTCATTTGAAGACTCAGTTTTGCCAAATGTAAATTCATGACATGAAATAACTTAATATACCAATATGGGTTCAAAAAAACCACCTAAATCTCTCAATTTTTATATCATGCATTCTAGGTTATTTAATGAAAACTCTTTCAAGTCCTAAGATTCCATTCTAATGGAATTCCTAGTTAAAGCTCCTGAACTTATTATAAGCTTAATCAGCAACATAGCTTTTAGTTAACATAAAATATACAACATGATATTGACAGGTCTTTTCAGTAGTAAATATTAGTGCTTTATAAACAACCAAATTAGTCACTTTTTTTCCAGACATAAATACCCTTGACATTGAGTTTAATACTAAAGAGTCTGACTATTCTTGAGAAACATCAAAACATCAAGAAATATCAAAGTTCTACTATATCTAGAATACTGCTATTTTATTGAGATACATACATAAGTCACTTAGTCTAGTGAGGGATCCAAAATGACCCCTCCAGCCTTTTCTTTCTCAAAGCAGCCTAGATCTGCCCTTATCTTTATATGGTCAGTGATCCCCTGATTTGAAGGAAACTTCCCTCCTTTGAGACAAATAAACCACCATTCATCTCTCTGCTATCTCTCCAACCTCTGCTTACTCTAAAGACAGTTGATAATGTTGTCAATACAAAGATACACAAGTAAAGTATTTTACAGAAGAGATGATTCTTGGACCAGCAAAGTTTGGGGTTATTAAAAGTACAGTGTTTTGTTTCTTGAAATGATCCAACCCCATTATGCTCTCTAGAGAAAACTTAAAAAGGAAAACAGAAACCTACAAAACTATCTCATTGAGTACAATATTCAATATCTGATCAAGTAAGAGTCAGAAGTTTAACAAAGGTCAACGTGAAAAGTTAACGTGAAATAAGACAGAGTCAACAAACACCTAATGAAGGCAGACTTGAGGAGAAAAACAATGTCTTGGGGATATATTCTCATTCAGTGACAGGAGAGAGAGGTACTAGTTCAGCGAGGGGGCAAAACATAATTGAGCATGAGCTGAACAAAGAACATTAGGAAGCATTTTTAGTTCTATAATAATAAGCATGTAGGACCAGACTGTTACTTGAGCATTTCTACTTGAAAGGAAACAGCTCAACAAGTAAGGAGTAATAAGAAACAATTTCTAAAGCACAGACAAAAAGTATGGTATGCAGAGAATATATATGCCAGAAACATATTACAGAGCAACTATTACCATTATTTATCTGTCACAGTGTTCTTTTTTTTTTTTTTAGTGAAATATAGTCTATGCACAATACTCCATTAGTTTCAGGCATACAACATAGTAGTTCAACAGCTCTATATTTTATGCTCTGCTCTTCTCAAGTGTAGCTCCTATCTGTCACCATGCAACACTATTACAATACTATCGACTGTATTTCCTATGCTGTGCCTTTTGTTCCCACAATTTACTCATTCCATAATTAGAAACCTGTATCTCCCATTCTCCTTCACCCTTTTTGCTCACCCCAACCCCTCCCCTCTAACAACATTCAGTTTGTTCTCTGTATTTATGGGTCTGGTTCTGCTTTTTGTTTGTTCATTCATTTGTTTTACTTTTTAGATTCCATATATAAGTGAAATCATATGGTATTTGTCTTTCTCTGACTTTTTTCATTTAGCACAATATCCCTTAGATCCATCCATGTGGTCGCAAATGGCATGCTTTTTTTTATGGCTGAGCTGTCAGAGCTTTGAATTCAGGTGAGTTTATGGTTGAAATTTATGTGGGGGTGATACAGTGTGTGTGTATTTGTGTGTGGGTGTTTTGTGACAGACTTTAATACCTCTATAAATGACTTGAGTTTATACAATCATTAAGGATCTGATAGGGGTCTGTAATTGTTCGGTTATACTTTACTGAATTTTATGAGGGGAATTATATGGTTTAGTGGTATTTGTAAATTTGGAGATTTGCAAAGGTCTCAGGACATATACCTTGGGGCTGCTGAGAGTTTGTTTTATATACATGTGTAAATGAGCTGGTTCCATATGATTTTCTTTACTATAGCTTTATAATCATCCACCAAAATGGAGAGTAGCTACAGGTGATGGAAGGGGGCTATACTTTCTCTATCCTGCCCTGTTCAACACTATACTTGGTTTATGTCTCTGGTGCGATAATGCTTATGTTTTTCTTTTGCTTTTTTATTCCTATTTTCTGGTTCTCATTGTTTCAGATATCATTAGCAGGTATTCAAAGAAAAGATTTTTGCTCAAGGGTTGAAAATATCAAGAAAAAGTAAATGTCTTTTTTTTTTTTTTTAAAGCCTAAACTGGCTTTTGAGCAACACAGTGGTAGATCGGAGTAAATTAAGGTTCAGAGTTTATCCTCCAGCAAGAAAACAAGAAACAACATTGAGAAAGAATGACAGCCCCACACCACTCTAGCCACTAGCACAGCAGAGGAGAATCACCAAGGCTGAGGACAGGAAGTGCAAGCGTATCCATTTTCTCTGTCCAACCTGGTATGAATTACCCCAGTGTGTCCTTCTGCTTCTTTAATACTTTGAGGCAATTATAATCAACTTCCTCCCAAAGAAGGGAAAGCACAGGGACTCCCAGACAATGGTAGGGCTTAAAAGACAAAGTCTCAGCTTAGGTACCTGGGAATAAAGTGAATAGCAGCAAAAGGCCCACCATTATGCTTGTTCTCACCTAGAAAAATTGTAACAAATGTCAAGAGTATCTAATCATATGGTCAATAAGTGGTCTTCATAAAAAGAGAGCAAATATAAGCAGAAATAAGGGAATGATATATAAATAACAGTAATTCCAATGGGAATAGCTGAATAAACTATTAGCTTGAACAGAAAGAATCAATATAATAACCACTGCATTCTTTTACTGTATAAGTTATAGATACCACAAAAAATACATGAATAGAATGTTGGCTGTACTTATTGTTTAAAAATAACCTCAGGGGCGCCTGGGTGGCTCAGTGGGTTAAGCCGCTGCCTTCAGCTCAGGTCATGATCTCAGGGTATTGGGATCGAGTCCCGCTTCGGGCTCTCTGCTCAGCAGGGAGCCTGCTTCCCTCTCTCTCTCTCTCTGCCTGCCTCTCTGTCTACTTGTGATCTCTCTCTGTCAAATAAATAAATAAAATCTTAAAAAAAATAACCTCAAAATTTTAATATCTGGGCTTAAATAAACAAGGACTTTTGCCACTCAAACTAAGATTGATTTATTACTTTAACATTCCAAGTATCTTAAAAAGGTGTGACTTATGACAATATTTTAATGTTAATCCTCTTTTCTTAAAGATCTAAAAAAGAGGAGCACCTGGGCAGCTCAGGTGGTTGGGTGACCCGCTCTTGGTTTTGGTTCAGGTCATGATCTCAGGGTCCTGGGATTGAGTCCTGTATAGGGCTCCCCATTCAATAGGGGGTCTGCTTGAGGATTCAATTTCCACCTCTCCTTTGGTGCCTTCCCCCACTTGCTCTCTCTCTCTCAAATAATTGAATAATTTTTTAAAATCTGAAAAAGAAACTATAACAATTACTGACAGTGAACATTTATTGAATATGAAGTAAATGTATAATATTGTACTGAATGCATTACCAATATTAAGTTATAATTCTAATATTTTCATAGTGTAAGAATTACTAATTTTTTCTTTTTCTTTTTTTTTAAAAATTTAAAAATATTTTATTTATTTGTTTGACAGAGAGAGAGAGAGACCACAAGTGGGCAAAGAGGTAGGCAGAGAGAGAGTGGGGGAAGCAGGCACCCTGCCAAGCAGAGAGCCCAGTGCAGGGCTCGATCCCAGGACCCTGAGATCATGACCTGGGCCGAAGGCAGAGGCTCAAACCACTGAGCCACCCAGGTGCCCTTTTTTTTTCTTTTTAAATACCAAAAGTACCAAGGATTTCTCTAAAAAATTAATCTCATTTTATTGCTATTAGTACTGCTTATTATTTAATATTTTACACACAAAAAACTATTGAAGGTCTAAGGAATTAATGATTCCTATTTTAACCTAAAACTGAAAAAAAAGGGACTCCTGGAATACTGAATATTCATCAGTACTACATTCTGTGAGCACTTACCTATTTCTTTATTTCTCTGTCTCTCTCCCATGTCTTTCTCATAAGGTTGAAGTAAGTCATGAACTTACTGAGTCAAGGTAAAATATTTTCAAGAGTCAAGGCTGAAACTACGCTTACTGTGGGGGGATGACTGCAATTTTTGCCCTGTATTAGGATCCCTGCTTAGGACAATGGCATTAAAATGAGAACCAATGCAAGCAAACTGTAATTAGAGGTGGAGCCACATATGATCTATGTGTCTCCATAGTGGTCTCGGGAAGAATAGAGACCATGATGGGTCAAATCATGTTTGTGAGAAAAGACAAAAGGAAGAAGAGCAACTATATGAGGTGAGAAAAATATAATGGAAACAATTAGAAGTGATCTTTATGACACCAGTTGGGGGTTTACCACAGATGCTTTTACCAAATTAGTTAGTGCTAAAGCAAAATACAGTGATGAAGATGACTCAGATTTATCTTAATTGGGAATGTGGGATAGTAATTAAGGTTGATTTGAATTTTAAAGGGGTTAGACTCTAAGTGAGTATAAAAGTCGACATTCCTACAAAAGGGGGACATTGGACTTTAGGAATGAAAAACAAGCAAGGAAAGAGATGGAGACAAGTTTTGGATACTGGCAGGTTTTTTTTGTTTTGTTTTGTTTTGATTTTTTAGATTTTTAAACTTTTATGTATTCGAGATAGAGAGCAAGAGAGCATGAGCCAGGGAGGGGGGCAGAGGAAGAGAGGGAAGCAGGCTCCCCAATGACCAGGGAGTCTGACATGGACCCTGGGATCATGACCTGAGCTGAAGGCAGATGCTTCACCAACCGAGCCACCCCGGTGCTCCTGGATACTGGTAGTTTTAGGGCCTTTCAGTATGCCTTCGGAAAATTGAGAAATCCAGAAATAATTAAAAACCATGGATTTTAATCGCCATCAGGGTAAAAATTATCTTGTTCACCAGTGTATTCCTAACATAAAGGTATCTCACTCTCTCTAAATACTGCTTGAATGACTGACTGATTGCACATTCTAAACTGCAGTACTGATATCTCCCACCTTTAAGCATTACCCAGAGATGGTAATCAATAATAAAATAAATAATAAAATAATAAATAAATAATAATAAATAGTTCTCAATCCAGACCTAACCCACAGCAGAGCTCTGAACAGCAATGAAACATCCACCAGTGACCATGTTCTGACAGGTTTTTAAACTTGTCTAAATTAAAGTTCCAAAAGGATAATTCTAACTTCGGTTAGGATCTCAGAATAATGCATTTTATAAATAGCAAGAGAATTTTTTTTAAAAGAAGCACTTATCATGCAAGAAAAAGGACAACACTGCTTCAAGAATAATGATCAGTCAGTGGTACCTTCTTAATGAGAAGATTTATATCCCATTGTTTCCAGTTTAAATGTCAATGTGCATACATATAAACATCTGGAAAAACAGTTTTCAATAGTTCTTGCTATGTAAAGGTCATATAGACCTTGCAAATATTGCTACATCTCTAACTAATCTCGTCCATTTCTTGAGGTCAAATATGAAATCATATCCCTTTCCACAACCCAGAATTTTCAAATTCTGATAGCGGATCCAAAAAATTTCACATTCCTCTATTTTTAAGAGCTCATATGAAGCCATATGCAATTAGCATATGTTCTACTGTGGTATGCTCTGTCAACACCAGTTCTATGATCAATGACACACCCTAACTGTTGAATCATCAAAACGCTACAGCAGTATTTTACAACTTCAGTTATGCATAATGTGAAGTAATATGAATGCCTGCCCTCTGTAAATATGAGAGGCAGTGTGTTTAGCTCCACGTTTTATTTCACTTTCAGGATTACACTACTCACTAACTCCAACAAAAGCAATATAATAAGAAACACTGCCTCACAATGTCCATCAATTGCAAAAATTCCCCATCTCTGTCCATCAATTTCAAAAATTCCCCATCTAACACCAGTGCCAGAAGAAGAATCTTATTATGCTAATTCAGTGATTGTATATGGATTCACATATTCAAGTATATGTAAGAGAATACAAAACAAACACAAATTAGATAAGCAGTGAGATACTGAAGTTTTTTTTCAAAGATGTTAAAGAATGTGTTTAAAATCATCCAACATAATTGCATCATTATAGAAAGCAAGGCAGAATGTATATGATTAGCTCAAGGTCACACAGGTAGACAGTACATCCTAGAGAATTCACTGTTCACCTTTGACTAAATATTTTTACCATTATACTTCATTTTTATACTGGCATTAACTACCACCAATTCAGCACTAACTGTAACTTGACAGCTTTAAAAGGACTTCATTGAAAAAATTTTGAAAGCTTGTCTTGCTGGAGTGGTAAGAGATGAGGTGGGATCCAAGGTGGCCTGAGGGATCAGGGAGTCTGAACTAGATTAGATGCATGGGAGACATATGCTGAAGACTTACGAGAAAAAGGAAAGATGAGAAAAATATATTTTTAGCAAGGTTAATTTGTTATTAATTTACAGGATAAGGTGGAGAAAACCTTGCCATCAGTTGGGTCAAAATTAGAGCACTGAATGAATGAATGCAATAGCTAAGATAAGGTTCTGTGATTTGAGGTTTCCAAAATAAATGACCCACACTAATTACACAAACACTGAAATTTACCTTTAAAATAATTTTTTAGTACTATTAATCAAAATGTGGGGCTCACTTAGCACAAACGGTTTCAAACCCCACTACTGTAATCTGCAATAACTGAGGAGCTCATAACTGGGGCTCCAGACTGGCATGTGTTATATCAGTGCATCTGTCAACTCCAGGATGATTAGAGAGCTTTGGAATTTTGTTCAAACTTTTATTACAAGGATTCTAAGACTGTTGCCTTAATAAAAAAGAAGCCAGCATTCTGAGATCTGGGCAGCATGCTGGCCCCTGCCCCCCGGTAATGAATTCATTAAATGAAACCAAGTGCCTGCTTTTATATAGCCTTGACTCACCACAGGTCTGTGCTCTCCTATATAATGGAATTAGAGCAGAGTCTTTTGTTTGTTTTTATTTTCAAAGCAAGAAGCAGTCTCCAATCCTATCCTGAATATAAAATTGATACTATAGGAAGCTGTTTTAAGTCATATGGTTTGACTGAATCAATATATGGAACAGCCTAGTAAATGCTATTCTTATATGCATTCAAGAAATAGGCATTTCTTTTATTATTCATTGAAGTGTAATTAATATATAATATTATATTAGTTTCAGGTATGCAACATAGTAACTGGACACTTTTATGCATTGCAAAATTGTTACCATAATAAGTCTGGTTACTATCTGTCATCTTACAAGGTTGTTATAAGTTTATTGCCTATATTATTGACTATATTCCCTGTGTTGTACATTATATCTCCATGATGTATTCATTTTAGAGCTGGAAGTTTGTGTTTCTTTTTTTAAGTTTTGGGTTTTTGTTTGTTTGTTTGGTTGGTTTTGTTTTGTTTTAAGTAGGCTCCATTCCCAGCATGGAGCCTAATGTGGGGTTTGAACTCACAACCCTGAGATCAAGACTTGAGCTGAAAAAAAAAAGTAGGACGCTTAACTGACTGAGCCACCCAGGCATCCCTGGAAGTTTGTATTTCTTAGATTCCTTCACCCATTGCCACATGCTCCCATCCACACTAATCCCTCTTTTACTCTGGCAATCACTCTGGCAATCTGTTCTCTGCATCTGTGAGTAGGAGATCTGTTCTATTTTGTTTATGTTTGATTTGCTCTGTAAATTCCACATATAACTGAAATCATGCAGTATTTGTCTTTCTTTGACTTATTTCACTTAGTGTAATACCCTTAAGGCCTATTTATCTTCATTGCCACAAGTGGCAAAATTTCATTATTTTTTATAGTTAAGTAATATTCCACTGTGTACACACACACTACATCTTCTTTATCCAAACATCCATTGATGGACACTTAAGGTTTTTTCCTTATCTTGGCTATTGTTAATAATGCTACAATAAACATGGGTGTGCAAATATCTCTTTGAGATACTGATTTCACTTTCTTTAGATATATACTGAAAAGATACCTAGATCACATGGTACTTCTATTTTTAATTTTTTTGTGGAACTACCATACTCTTTTCCACAGTGGCTGCACCAATTTATATTCCCACAAACATTGCATGAGGGTTCCCTGTCCTCAGTACCTTTGCCAACACTTGTCTGTTGGACAACAGGAATTCTGACAGGTATAAAGGGATATCTGATTGTGGTTTGGATTTGTATTTCCATGATGATTACTAATATTGAACATCTTTTCATGTACTTGTATGCCATCTGTAAGGCTTTGGAAAAAATGTCTATTCAGATCCTCTGCTCATTTCTTAATCAGTTTTTTTGTTGTGTTATTGTTGTGGAGTTTTATGAGTCAATAATGATCCCTTTTTTGGAATATTAACACTTTATCAGATAATAGATTTGTAAATACCTTCTCCCATTCAGTAGATTGCCTTTTTGTTTATTTGATTTACTTCATTATGCAGAAGCTTTTAGTTTAGTGTAATCCCATTTATTTTTCCTTTTGTTTCCCTTGCCTTTGGAGTCAGACCCAAAAAACATCAGTAAGACCAATGTCAAGTTGCTTAGCACCTATATTTCTTCCAGTAGCTTTACAGACCTTAAAGTCTTAACCCTTTTGAGTTGGTTTTTGTATACAGTAGAAGATAATGGTCTAGTTTCCCTTTATTATTGAAGAGACTCTCCTTTCCCCAATGTATATTCCTGTTTTCTCTGTCATTAATCAACTGACCATGTATTTGTAGTATTATCTATAGACTCTCCATTCTGATCTACATGCCTGTTTTTATGACAAAATCTACTGTTTTGATCACTAAAAAATTGTAGTATAGATTGAAATCAGGAAGTGTGATATATTCAGATTTGCTCTTTCTTAAGACTGTTTAGCTATTCAAGGTCTTCTGAAGTTTCATATTATTTTTAGGATTATTTGTCTAGTTCTGTGAAAAACTAAATTGGTATTTTGATAGGGATTGCATTGAACCTATGGATTGCTTTGGGAAGTATGGACCTTTTAACAGTACTGCTTCATCTAATCCATGAACATGAAATATTTTTCCATTTTTTATGTCATCTTCCATTTCTTTCATCAGCATTTTATAGTTCTCAGAATATAGGTATTTTACCTCCTTGGCTAAATTTATTCCTATGTATGTTAGTCTTCTTTTTTTAAAAATAAATATTTTATTTATTTGAGAGAGTGAGCAAGAGAGAGCACAAGCCAGAGGGGAGAGCAAAGGGAGAAGCAGGCTCCCTGCTGATCAAGGAGGCCAATGGGGGGCTCAATCCCAGGACCCTGGGATCATGACCTAAGCCAAAGGCAGTGCTTAACTGACTGAGGCACCAAGGTGCCCTGTATGTTAGCCTTCTGATGAGATTGTAAATGGGATGATTTTCTTGATTTCCCTGATAGTTCATTATTAGTGTATAGAAATACAAGCAACTTGTAAATATTAATTTTGTATGCAGAAACTGTACTGAATTCATATATTCTAATAATTTCTTGGTGGAGTCTTTAGGGTTTTCTATCTAGTATCATGTCACCTGAAAATAGTGACAATTTTACTTCTTCCTTTACAATTAGGATGCCTTGGGATCCAACTATTGGGATATCATCAAAGTAAAAATCTGCACAGTGAAGGAAAAAAAATCAACAGAACTAAAAGGCAACCTATGGAATGAAAGAAGGTATTTGCAAATGACATACATGATAAAAGATTAGTATCCAAAATATGTAATAAACTTATAAAACTCAACACCCCAAAAACAAATACTCCACTTAAAAATTGGCAGAAGATATGAATATACATTTTTCAAAGACATCCAGATGGCTAGCAAACACATGAAAAGCTGCTCAATATCACTCATCATCAGAGAACTACAAATCAAAATCACCATGAGATATTACTTCACACCTATCAGAATGGCTAGAATAAAAAACACAAGAAACAACAGGTGTTGGTGAGGACATGGCAAAAAGGCAAAACTCTTGCACTGCTGGTGGGAATGCAAACTAGTGCAGCCCTGCTAGAAAACAATGTGGAGGTGCCTCAAAAAGTTAAAAATAGAACTACCCTAAGATCCAGCAATTGTACTAGTGGGTATTTACTCAAAGAATACAAAAACGCTAATTTGAATGGATATATGAACCTTAATGTTTATGGAAGCATCATCTACAATAGCCAAATTATGTAAGTAGCCCAAATGTCCATTGATTGGTGAATGGATAAAGAAGATGTGGTACATACATACAATGGAATACTACTCAACCATAAACAGAATGAAATCTTGTCATTTGCAAGGACATGGATGGAGCTAGAGAGTATAATGCTAAGCAAAACACATCAGAGAAAGAGAAATACTATATGATCTCACTAATGCATGGAATCTAAGAAGTAAAACAAATGAGTAAAAGGAAAGAAAAGAGAGAGGCAAATCAAGAAATGGAATGTTAACTATAGAGAACAAAGTGATGGTTTCCAGAAGGGAGTTGTATGGGAAGATGGGTAAAATAGGTGATGGGGACAAAGGAGGGCACTTGATTTGATAAGCATAGGGTGTTATATGGAAGTGTTGTATCACTAAATTGTACCCCTGAAACTAATATTAAATTGTATGTTAGCTAACTGGAATTTGAAAACTTCAAAAAATTTATGTGTTTAGCATTTATGTTGATAATCAAACTAAAAATAATGCCAACAATAAAAATATCTCAGTTCACTGAAATATTTGAAAATTTAATATGTAGGCATATTTTCTGATTTAATGAAAACTGTCAAAACAAAAAATTAAATTGTTGACCAGTATGACAAGTATATAATATATATACTGAATACATATGTAAATATATATATATATATATATATATATATATACACTCATTAATTACACATGTCTAGTTTGAACAAGGTAGGCAGTACAATATACAGCTACCACATTTCCTAATATTTTAAGTGTTTTAGTCAAGGTCAAGACTGGTTGTTCGTAGTGATCTGAAGGGGCACATGCACCCGAATGTTTATAGCAGCAATGTCTACAATAGCCAAACTATGGAAAGAACCTAGATGTCCATCAACAGACGAATGGATAAAGAAGATGTGGTATATATACACAATGGAATACTATGCAGCCATCAAAAGGAATGAAATCTTGCCATTTGCGACGACGTGGATGGAACTAGAGGGTATCATGCTAAGCGAAATAAGTCAATCGGAGAAAGACAACTGTCATATGATCTCCCTGATATGAGGGAGAGGAGATGCAACATGGGGGGTTAAGGGGGTAGGAGAAGAATAAATGTAACAAGATGGGATTGGGAGGGAGACAAACCATAAGTGACTCTTAATCTCACAAAACAAACTGAGGGTTGATGGGGGGAGGGGGATTGGGAGAGGGGGTGTGTGGTTATGGATATTGGGGAGGGTATGTGCTATGGTGAGTGCTGTGAAGTGTGTAAACCTGGCGATTCGCAGACCTGTACCCCTGGGGATAAAAATATATGTTTATAAAAAATAAAATTTAAAAATAAAAAAGACTGGTTGTTAATGAGGAACTCAAATTCTGAGTTAAACATAATTTGTTTGAATATAAAAACACATTAAGACAATCTATTTTTCCCATAATTAGAATGTTTTTCTAAAGGAAATAATAATACATAGCAAATAATTCATGAATTTTAGAAGATGTTACTTTCCAAAATCATTCCAATTAAATGTAGGACAAACTATTTAAAAATGTTTTAACATAGTAACATACAAAGTAATTTTTGCTGAACCACTTCTTTTTTTATGTTAGATACTTCCTTCTAAGCTTTTTATTAAGGTTTACACAAACTTTCATAATCTTGCTGAAACATTTTTATTTACTACTAATGCCTTCTTCAGTTTGGGCACTTTTTAAAAAACCATTCTCTACCTCTCATATCATAGGCCCTTTTATATATTTGCTACTTTGGTTTTCCATCTCATGTCATTGTGTAAGGAATTCAAAGGCAAAGACTCCCTCCCTCCCTCCCTCCCTCCCTCCCTCCCTCCCTTCCTCCCTTCCTTCTTTCCTTTGCCCTAATGCTAACATAGAGCATAGCACAAAGAAGTTCCCAAAAGACTCTTGTTAAATGCATGGGTATTTGACAAGAAAGAGAGTAAGTAAAGATAAAATTATGAGAGAGGAGCAGTTTTTTCCTTTGACAATCATAGTTTAAATTCAGTGAGGGGTATTAATGATGCCACATAAATGACTTCCTATTTCACTGAAGTGTTTAATAAGGCCTTTAAAACAGTACTTCATGGCATCCTGCTCATCAAAGCAACATTTGGGACTCTTTTTGGTTCCCAATAAGTGATAAATAACAACAGGATTTGAGGTTTGCATAAGGACCTAAGAAGGAGAGTTAGCTAAGCTATTCCTAAGTGCTCCTTTATAACTGGGCTGATATAATTTTAGTTTATTATGTCTACAATTTACACAGGTATATTTTCAATTGACTCCTTTATTAACTTATATATTTTTAAAAAGAAAACCAAATACAAAACCTTAGATAATGTAAAATAATACTAGTAATTTTATCATCACTCACTTATTAAAATCATAGTTTACAAAGAGTTTAAATTACTCCTTACTTTTTGTATGTTGTAATGTCAGGGAAGGATGAACTTGATACAGTTCATGTTCTAACACTACATAGTGATGGATTCCTGATTCAAGGTTTCATCCTAAGAGGAAGAAAAATATGCATAAAGCCTCTGAAACACTTTTTTCATTTGTATAGGTTTTGAAAACTAGAGGATCAAATGACAAAACTCAGAATTCTTTCTGCCCAAATAGTGTGGGGCATGGAGCATACCAAGTGAGAGAGAGACATGGGAAGGACCGCCCAGCCCACAGTTTGTCTCCCTTTTCTGAAAACTGCCACCTTTTCCATTCCAATATACCTATAAGCACAGTCCCAGGTGTCATGTTTGTACTGCATGACAGTGCCTTCCAGCCAGGGCTGACTGGACCAAGATTATCAATACCTGACTCAAAGTGTGACACACACATGCTCCCCTTGGAGTGTTTTACTCGAGATACATCAATTGAGAACTTGTATACTCAGTCATCCTTAATAGCAGACAACTAGGCCCATGTCCCCACCATTCCTACAGCTTGATTATTTAATTATCCTTGAATTCTATTACTATAGAAACCACACACACACACACACACACACACACACACACATGTGTGCATGTGCACAATTTGAATTCCAAAGTGTATTTGATTTGCTTTTTTATCTTTTGCAAGGATGATATACTATTAATATTCACAACATGGCTTGAAAAATCAGGTATATTTCAGGAATAAAAGATGATGCTACTAGAGAGATTGAAGTAAATAAGGAACAAGGGTATTTTCAACAACATACAGTAGACACCCTTTATCCATGGGGTATATGTACAAAGACCCCCAGGGAATGTCTGAAAGCATGGATACTACCAAACCCTACGGACACTGTTTTTCCAATACATACATACCTATGATAAAGTTTAATTTATAAATCAGCAGTGAGAAATTTACAATAATAGTAAAATAGAACAACTATAGCAATACACTGTAATACATTATGTGAATATCACTCTTCAAAGTGTCTTACAGAAGTGTACTCATCATTCTTGTGGTGATGGGAGATGCTACAATGCCTATGGGATGAGATGAAGAGAAATAAATGACAGGCACTGTGATGTAGTAACACCATTTACCGCGGATAACTGAGACCGCAAAAAGCAAAACCGCAGATAAGAAGAGACTACTGAATGATCACGTTGTATGTAGAATTTCTTCAAGAAGCCTGGGAACATATAAGTATTGTGTTCTATAGATAAACCTGAAAAGGAATGCATAGGAAGGAATGCTATATAATGTTCCTCCAAGTTATACTTTTATATCAATAAAACTTTTATAAAAATTCTTTTATATAACCACACTTTTTACATAGAACTTAAAAATAATGTATAAATTCTACCTCATTTTATCAATTTAAAAACAAAGTCTTTGACATAAAAGAAGTTCATTATTTTTTTTTGAAGAAGATAAAATCAGGTAGAGAAGTCCAGAATTATACAAGTACATATGTATACATATCCAAGAAATCATAATTACTAATACCTTGTCCTATCTAATTCAGTGTTCATAATTCAATCATAAAAGAAAGCAATACAGACATGTTGGAAGAGAGTTTTTCTCTCTTATCTCGAGATCTGTTCTTCTATCCCCCCCTCTTTCATAGGTGGTCATCAGATGTGAATTTTATGCTCATTAATCCAGTCCAATTGTTCTATCTTCCACATACATTTCTATATCCAAAACCAATACATGGTATTGTGTGTGTGTGTGTGTGTGTGTGCGCGCGCGAGTGTGTGTGTCCTTTACCAATTTACTTATGTGCTAGGTGCCCTTTGCAGAACTAAGCAGCTGTCCAGAGCAATCCATATTCCCCTCCTCATACTGTGGTAGTATTGCTGAGGGAGACGCTGTTCACCCTCTAACAACATTTCATAGCCTTTCTCACATCCAGTGTGTGCTTATTTGATTAGTTTCTCCCAGTGGAATATGAGTGGAAGTAATTTGTGTCAATTTTGTGTTTGAGATTTTTAAGAGCTAACATGTCTTTTCCACTCTTTCTTTTCCATCCGATGGCTGAATGCAGAGGATTCTGAGACCAAAGAGATGGTGGATCAAACAGACAGGAGAAAGTCTGGAGGCTTACATTGCCCCATGTAGGAAAGCCACATGCTGCCATGGACTGGAACATGAGCATGAAATCCATGGCTGTTAACTCTCTGAAGTTTGGGGGTTTGGTTTGTTTTAGCAGCTAGCATGAAAATAAGGTGTATACTAGCATACTTTCCCATCATTCTAAGATCTTCCTCTTTTTTCTTCAATATTATGTATTTGGCATATATCATTACTATGTCATGTATATATAATACAGAGTTTCTCAAAAGCAGCACTACTGACATTTTGTCCTGGACAATGCTTTGGTATCGGGAGAGAAGGGCTGTCCTTTGCATTCTAGGATGGTCAGTAGCATCCCTGGCTTTTACACACTAGATGCCAGTAGAACTTCATCCTCTGCAGTCATTACAATTTAAAAAAAAAAGTCTCCAAACTTTGCAAAATATGCCCTAGGTAGCAATAGCGCACTCACTTGAGAAAAATGCCTGTAACACATCCCTTTTAGCTACTCAACAGCATTCCATCACATGCACTAAGGATATTTATGGTATTTTCACTATTAAACCATTGCTGCAATCAACAGTTGCAAATGATTTTGAGCCAAGTTGTGCTACTCATATTAATTATCTGAGAAGAAGCTCCTTTTCTTCCACACCAGAAAAGGAAAACACTTAATTATATAATTCTGAAAAATAAGGGACAGATAAATGAGGGGAGTAAAATTTAGAGTGCTAAGCCAGTGCAAAATGACACTGAATTCTACACTGGGACATGTTCATTTCTTATTTGTTAATTAATGGAATGGATGCTTTTAAGTTAGGAAGATTAGCCAAATGGCTTCAGTATCTATTTCTTTGGTATTCCTCTATGATTTTTACTTTCTCCAAACGAATCCCTACCATCCAACTAATATTCATTTCCTGTCACTGCTCACTGGAAAATATACTTTCATCTGAGGCCAACAGACTTGCTTAAGCCACCTGCAGAAGTGAAAGGGACTACCAAAAAGAGAATTTTCATCCACTGATGATAACGTGGCCTTTATGACTCTAAGTTTAGCTTGAGGACCAGAAAAAAAAGATCTTTACAAAAATACTCCCTCAAATGGAAGTACACAGATTATTAAAGTCTTCTAAAATGGTGATGTCAGATCCAAATTCAACAGGGCAGGGTCATAAGAAGGACTGTACTTCCTAGAATTGGACACACCTTACCATATGTCTTTTGTGTCTTGCTTGCCTATGCCACTGATGACTCTGATGGGCCAAGGCAATCTATACTGCCAAGTAGAGTATCTATTCCTGTCTACGTGGTCATCCAGCTTTTGAAAGTCCTTGGTTAACTAACTTGGAAACTCTGTCTAAACTGATTGCATAGGTTTTTTCCACCCAATCTGTACTTGACCAGTAACTCTGTACTCCTGATTTTCTGCCCAATGTCCTCTTCATAGCTAACAGCATCAGACTGACCCCCCTTAAAAGTGTACATCTCATCATTACATTCTCCCCTAATCCTTCAGTGACTTCCTATTCACCTTAGAATGAAGTTAAAAATCTTTCTAGACTCTGGGGCACTTGAGTGGCTTAGTTGGTTAAGTGTCTCTCTGACTTTTGATTTCAGTTCAGGTCATGATCTTGGGATCATGAGATCAAGCCCCAAAGTAGGCTCCACACTCAGTGGAGAGTCTGTTGGAGATTCTCTCCTTCCCTCTCCCTCTGACCCACTCCTGCTATCAATCTTTCTCTCTCTTTCTCTCTCAAATTAATAAATAAATCTTAAAAAAAAAATCTTTCTAGACTTGAAAGTTCCCTGTCAAACTCTCCTACTTCATTACATGGAACTTATCCCAGGCTAACCCCTAAGCTCCAGAGGTACTGACTAGCCTCTTTTAGTTTCCCAAGTTCACCAACTTGTTCAAGCCCGAGGGCATTTGTATGTGTTATTTCTCTGTAGTAAATGCCCTCCGCCTTCTTCTCTTCAATTTTCATAGTTTAGAATTTCTCAACATAAATGTCAAGGTCACTAGATCATTGAGGATTGTAAGTACTTCAATAGCTTATTGGTTTCATTGCTTTATCCTTGTGGTATATGCGAATTATCTTTTACCATGCTTGGAGCCCAAAAGAGCTCTGTTACTGAAAACACAAGCAAATGTGACCTGAACTGTAAACAAACTTGCACCCAAAGACTCAAGAGAAAGATGGGACTGTGAGGTTTCTGAGTTTCTGTGCTCAAGGTCAAACAAGGATGCCTTTAAGCTTGATTCACTCTATTTTGACCAAATTATCATTTTTAAAATCTCACAACAAAATATACTTACAGCTCTTTATTAAAAAGTTTTTATTGTTTAAAATGCTGCATGAAAAACAACTTTGTATCTCAAATGTAAATAAAATTTTCTGGGCCCCAGACTCTCATCTTTTCTTTGAATACAACTCTTTTCATAGCATGATTTTTAAAAATCATGTACAGATGTTTTTCATAGAAGAGTCAGAAGTCATTGTGTATTAAATGGACAGAATATTTGGGCAGAATATAAGATCTGAGTAATTTTTTTAATCTAGGGAAAATTCAGAATAAGATGCTGGAGATTTTTTTTTTAATTTCACACAAAAAGGCACTACTCACATTTAATAATTTTTTAAATTGTATACACTTTCCATAACACTTTCAATACGAATTTACATCTTGAAAAAAAACTGTATTCTAATTTGGTTGACAATAAGGGAATTTTTTAGATGGTTTCTCGAGGAGGACCACAGTTTTCAATTTAAGACTAAATTAAGATGAGGGGCACCTGGGTGGCTCAGTTAAGTGTCTGCCTTCGGCTGAGATCATGATCCCAGGGTCCTGGGATGGAGCCTTGTGTTGGGCTCCCTGCTCAATGGGGAGTCTGCCTCTCCCTCTCCTTCTGCTCTCACCTCTACCCCTCCATGCTTACAGTCTCCTGTACATTCTCTTTCTCTTTCTCTCTCAAATAAATAAATATTTTTTAAGAAAGACTAAGGTGAATTCATAACAGAAGACATTTTTATATCTGTCAACCAAGACTCTTTTGTTGGAGAATACTCATTTAGGGTCTGTGTCCCTCAATATAGAATGCCAGATAGCTTTCCATTTCACACCCGAAAGGGTTTCTATGAGAGTTATTAACAAAACAATAGTTCACATTAGGCATTTGTTTCCTGGTATTATAGATTTTTGGATGTCATCATTTCAAGAATGATTTCTTGAAAAAACAAAAGCAAAACAAAATTGAAACTGACATCCAGAATCAGTGCCACTTTTCTGTAGGATAAATAATGATTTAAGAGAAAATAATTTTAAAATGAGCTCTATTGAACTCCAGACACCTATTTTCTACTACTTACTGAACTAATTCTGCCTCAAATTTGACATTACAAGAATCTAAAAATAGGGGCGCCTGGGTGGCTCAGTGGGTTAAAGCCTCTGCCTTTGGCTCAGGTCATGATCCCAGGGTCCTGGGATCGAGCCCCAAATCGGGCTCTCTGCTCCGTGGAGAGCCTGCTTCCTCCTCTTTCTCTGCCTGCCTCTCTGCCTACTTGTCATCTCTGTCTGTCAAATAAATAAATAAAATCTAAAAAAAAAAAAAGAATCTAAAAATAAAGTACATACCACTTCAAATCTGCTTAGCTTTAGGTGTACCCTATCTTAAATGGAAGTGCCTTTTACTACCTCTCCTATCAGATTTTTCTTTTTTTTTTAAAGATTTTATTTATTTATTTGACAGAGAGAGATCACAAGTAGACGGAGAGGAAGGCAGAGAGAGAGAGAGGGAAGCAGGCTTCTTGCTGAGCAGAGAGCCCAACGTGGGACTCGATCCCAGGACCCTGAGATCATGACCTGAGCCGAAGGCAGCGGCTTAACCCACTGAGCCACCCAGGCGCCCCAAGATTTTTCAAGTCATCTAGGATTTCTCTCCTTCCCATCATTTAATCAAGACTCAACCTAGACAGATTCTGCTAGCCAAAAGTTTTCATTTTTAAAAAAAAATTTAATTTATTTTCAGCATAACAGTATTCATTGTTTTTGCACCACACCCAGTGCTCCATGCAATCCGTGCCCTCTCCAATACCCACCACGTGGTTCCCCCAACCTCCCACCCCCCGCCCCTTCAAAATCCTCAGATTGTTTTTCTGAGTCCATAGTCTCTCATGGTTCACCTCACCTTCCAATTTCCCTCAACTCCCTTCTCCTCTCTAACTCCTCTTGTCCTCCATGTTATTTGTTATGCTCCACAAATAAGTGAAACCATATGATAAAAGTTTTCATTTTAAAGTTGAATGCCCTTACTTCAGTCCAAATCACAGTACTTCCATGACTAGACAATCATTCTTTCTAACTGGCCTCTGCAACCTCACTCAGACTGGTGAGCCTCTAATCCCCATTCAGATATCCTCTGTTCCCACTCAAGTTCCTTTTCCACATGGGAGTCAAGATGATCTTCAAAAGGATAAAAATGATTATATCAATCCACTTGACTAAACCTTAGCAGTGGTTCTCTATTTCTCCTGAAATAAAATCCAAAATGGTAAACAATCTGTAGGGTGCTGCATGAAGTAGTCTCTATTTCTCCCTTAAGGCCAATGTCAGTTTACTACTCTTTCCCCACTCTAGCCATGTTTGCCTTTCATTCCTGAAATGTACTTTCTCCTTTACATCTCAGGTCTTTAAGCCATGCATATCTTATAAAGCAGAATGCATCTTACCACCACCTCAAAATAATATAAACTAGAAAAGTGCATCTCATATCCTTATTTTATAATCAATTTTTATTTTCAAGTGAATTCATGACCACCATAAACTTGGCTATAGGTGGAAGTTTTTGTTTGCTTGGTTCATGTGATCACAAAATAATGTAAAGTTGCCAAAAGAGTAAATTTGTTGCCTCTTAAATTAAAAATACATTGAGGCCTCCCTCATCCTAAAAGAGAAAATGCATCTCCATAAACAAAAGTTACCTCCTTTCAGTATGAAAATCATTTTTCTCAAACAAGTAATATATTCTCACCCATTTCCCATTAATCCTTCTATAATCCTTCTAATCACATTAATTATTTTGTGAATTCATTGTATTGTTCTAAGTATAAAAGTTTTAAATTATAGAATAGTAATTTTCACTAGAAAAAGGTCTTAAAAATTACCCATAACTATATCACAGAAATACACTCAATTATTTGAAGACCATCTCCAAATAATACTCCACTATAAGAGTCTCTTTCTGTCTTACATTGTGTGTATATCTTACATTCTTATTCAATATACCTTATCCTAAACATTATATTGCAAATATTATTTTATAATCTATTTTCAAAATTCTTCAATACATCACAGACATGTTTCTACTTGTATTTATAAAAATACAGTAATAATTTGATGGCTGCACAATTTTCTGTTCATCACATTATCATAACTTATTTAACTCTTATTTTTTTAGGGAATATTTAGGATGTAGCCCATGTACACCATACTGGAAATTTAAGACACATGCCCATTTTAAATTTTAATTCATATTGCCTAAATAATCTCCAATATACTTCTAAGAATTTACTTACTTTCCCACCAGTAGTGTATGAGAATTCCCATTTTTGCCAATAATGGAATAAGTGATGACTGTGGGTTTGTTCTCAGCCCTCTACTCAAACTTCTATAACAATCTTGTAAGTTTTTGTCATCTCTCCATTCTCTTCTACTCACCTTTGAAACAAATGAATTTAGAATATACTTTGAAATCCTTTTTATAAGGCTCTAAGTCAATTAAATTACATTCACTACCAACAAAAGATGCAGATTCCTCTCAACACTATCCGCCTATTGGAACCTTGAAACTATTTTAAAATAGTAATGTAGGTAAAATCCACATTGAAATCAATCAAATGTATTGATCCTGAGTATTGTGTTCCATAATTAGTAATGTCTCATCAACAAAAGACCCTAAGTAAACAGAGATCTATAAAGATCTATTTGATTTATAAACAAATACACACATCTGGAAGATCCCCAAATAATGCACTGCTTCTATTCCAAAACTTGATTTAAAAGGTATTCCCGGGGCGCCTGGGTGGCTCAGTGGGTTAAGCCGCTGCCTTCGGCTCAGGTCATGATCTCAGGGCCCTGGGATCGAGCCCCGCATCGGGCTCTCTGCTCAGCAGGGAGCCTGCTTCCTCCTCTCTCTCTCTCTCTACCTGCCTCTCTGCCTGCTTGTGATCTCTCTCTGTCAAATAAATAAATAAAATCTTTAAAAAAAATAAAAGGTATTCCCTTCAGGGAGGAGGAGTCAAGGTGGCAGAGAAGTAGCAGGCTGAGACTACTTCAGGTAGCGGGAGATCAGCTAGATAGCTTATCTAAACATTGCAAACACCTACAAATCCAATGGGAGATCGAAGAGAAGAAGAACAGCAATTCTAGAAACAGGAAATCAACCACTTTCTGAAAGGTAGGACTGGCGGAGAAGTGAATCCAAAGCGACGGGAAGATAGACCGCGGGGGAGAGGCCGGCTCCCGGCAAGTGGTGGAGCAACGGAGCACAAAATAAGGACTTTTAAAAGTCTGTTCCACTCAGGGACATCGCTCCAGAGGCTAAACCGGGGTGAAGCCCAGGCGGGGTCAGCGTGGCCTCAGGTCCTGCAGGGTCACAGAAGGATCGGGGCATCTGAGTGTCACAGAGCTTACACGTATTAGAACGGGGAAGCCGGCTACAGAGACAGAGCCGAGGAGTGAGCTCTAAACTTGGGGTTACCTTGAACAGGTCGCAGGCTCGGTCAGCTCGGAGCGTGGCCGGAGGCCAGGGTGATGGGAGTAATTGGGCACTGTTCTCTGAGGGTGCACTGAGGAGTGGGGCCCTGGGCTCTTGGCTCCTCCGGGCCGGAGACTGGGAGGCTGCCATCTTCATTCCCGTCCTCTGGAACTCTACGGAAAGCGCTCAGGGAACAAAAGCTCCCGAAAGCAAACCCGAGCGGATTACTCAGCCCGGCCCGTGGTAAGGGCAGTGCAACTCTGCCAGGGCAAAGATGCTTGAGAATCACTACAACAGGCCCCTCCACCAGAAGATCAACAAGAAATCCAGCCAGGACCAAGTTCACCAACCAAGGAGTGCAGTTTCAATACCAAGGAGAACAGCGGAATTCCAGAGGAGGAGAAAGCAAAGCATGGAGCTCATGGCTTTCTCCCCATGATACTTTAGCCTTGCAGTTAATTTAATTTTTTTTTCTTTTTCAATTTTTTTCTCATCTTCTGCTAATTTTTTTTTAAAATTTACCCTTTTCATTTTTAACGTTTTTTAACTAGTTTATCTAATATATATTTATTTTTTTATTTTTATACTTTTTATTTATTCATTTTCTTCTTTTAATTGTTTCATTTTTTTTTCTTTATGAACCTCTTTTTATCCCCTTTCTCTCCCCTCACGATTTGGGATCTCTTCTGATTTGGTTAAAGCATATTTTCCTGGGGTTGTTGCCACGATTTAGTATTTTACTTGCTCCTTCATATACCCTTATCTGGACAAAATGACAAGGCGGAAAAATTCCCACAAAAAAAAGAACAAGAGGCAGTACCAAAGGCTAGGGACCTAATCAATACAGACATTGGTAATATTTCAGATCTAGAGTTCAGAATGACGATTCTCAATGTTCTAGCCGGGCTCAAAAAAGGCATGGAAGATATTAGAGAAACCCTCTCAGGAGATATAAAAGCCCTTTCTGGAGAAATAAAAGAACTAAAATCTAAAAAGTTGAAATCAAAAAAGCTATTAATGAGGTGCAATAAAAAATGGAGGGTCTCACTGCTAGAATAAATGAGGCAGAAGAAAGAATTAGTGATATAGAAGACCAAATGACAGAGAATAAAGAAGCTGAGCAAAAGAGGGACAAACAGCTACTGAAACACGAGGGGAGAATTCGAGAGATAAGTGACACCATAAGACAAAACAACATTAGAATAATTGGGATTCCAGAAGAAGAAGAAAGAGAGGGGAGCAGAAGGTATATTGGAGAGAATTATTGGAGAGAATTTCCCCAATATGGCAAAGGGAACAAGCATCAAAATCCAGGAGGTTCAGAGAACCCCCCTCAAAATCAATAAGAATAGGTCCACACCCCATCACCTAATAGTAAAATTTACAAGTCTTAGTGACAAAGAGAAAAGAAAGTAGCCCGGGAATAGAAGTCTGTAACATACAATGGTAAAAATATTAGATTGGCAGCAGACTTATCCACAGAGACCTGGCAGGCCAGAAAGAGCTGGCATGATATATTCAGAGCACTAAATGAGAAAAATATTCAGCCAAGAATACTGTATCCAGCTAGGCTATCATTGAAAATAGAAGGAGAGATTAAAAGCTTCCAGGACAAACAAAAACTGAAAGAATTTGCAAACACCAAACCAGCTCTATAGGAAATATTGAAAGGGGTCCTCTAAGCAAAGAGAGACCCTAAAAGTAGTAGATCAGAAAGGAAGAGAGACAATATACAATAACAGTCACCTTACAGTCAATACAATGGCACTAAATTCATATCTCTCAAAAGTTACCCTGAATGCTAATGGGCTAAACGCCCCAATGCAAAAGACACAGGGTATCAGAATGGATTAAAAAAAAAAAATCTATATGTTGCCTACAAGAAACTCATCTTAAACCCAAAGACACCTCCAGATTTAAAGTGAGGGGGTGGAAAAGAATTTACCATGCTAATGAACATCAGAAGAAAGCAGGGGTTGCAATCCTTATATCAGATCAATTAGATTTTAAGCCAAAGACTATAATAAGAGATGAGGAAGGACACTATATCATACTCAAAAGATCTGTCCAACAAGAAGATCTAACAATTTTAAATATCTATGCCCCTAATGTGGGAGCAGCCAACTATATAAACCAATTAATAACAAAATCAAAGAAACACATCGACAAGAATACAATAATAGTAGGGGATTTTAACACTCCCCTCACTGAAATGGACAGATCATCCAAGCAAAAGATCAACAAGGAAATCAAGGCCTTAAATGACACACTGGACCAGATGGACATCACAGATATATTCAGAACATTTCATCCCAAAGCAACAGAATACACATTTTTCTCTAGTGCACATGGAACATTCTCCAGAATAGACCACATCCTCGGTCCTAAATCAGGTATCAACCAGTATCAAAAGATTGGGATCATTCCCTAAATATTTTCAGATCACAATGCTCTGAAGCTAGAACTCAATCACAAGAGGAAAGTTGGAAAGAACCCAAATACATGGAGACTAAACAGCATCCTTTTAAAGAATGAAGGGGTCAAACAGGAAATTAAAGAAGAATTGAAAAAATTCATGGAAACAAATGATAATTAAAACAGAATCGTTCAAAATCTGTGGGACACAACAAAGGCAGTCGTGAGACGAAAATATATAGCAGTACAAGGCTTTCTCAAGAAACAAGAAAGGTCTCAGGTACACAACCTAACCCTACACCTAAAGGAGCTGGAGAAAGAACAAGAAAGAAACCCTAAACCCAGCAGGAGAAGAGAAATCATAAAGATCAGAGCAGAAATCAATGAAATAGAAACCAAAAAAAAAACAATAGAACAAAGCAACGAAACTAGGAGCTGGTTCTTTGAAAGAATTAATAAGATTGATAAACCCCGGCCAGACTTATCAAAAAGCAAAGAGAAAGGACCCAAATAAATAAAATCATGAATGAAAGAGGAGAGATCACAACTAACACCAAAGAAATACAGACAATTATAAGAACATACTATGAGCAACTCTACGCCAACAAATTTGACAATCTGGAAGAAATGGATGCATTCCTAGAGACATATAAACTACCACATCTGAACTAGGAAGAAATAGAAAGCCTGATCAGACCCACAACCAGTAATGAGATTGAAACAGTCATCAAAAATCTCCAAACAAACAAAAGCCCAGGGCCAGACACTTCCCGGGGGAATTCTACCAAATATTTAAAGAAGAAATAATTCCTATTCTCCTGAAACTGTTCCAAAAAATAGAAATGGATGGAAAACTTCCAAACTCATTTTATGAGGCCAGCATCACCTTGATCCCAAAACCAGACAAGGATCCCATCAAAAAATAGAAATACAGACCAATATCTTTGATGAACACAGATGCAAAAATTCTCACGAAAATACTAGCCAATAGGATTCAACAGTACATTAAAAGGATTATTCACCACGACGAAGTGGGATTTATTCCAGGGCTGCAAGGTTGGTTCAACATCTGCAAATCAATCAATGTGATACAACACATTAATAAAAGAAAGAACAAGAACCATATGATACTCTCAATAGATGCTGGAAAAGCATTTGACAAAGTACAGCATCCCTTCCTGATCAAAACTCTTCAAAGTGTAGGGATAGAGGGCACATACTTCAATATTATCAAGGCCATCTATGAAAAACCCACCGCAAATATCATTCTCAATGGAGAAAAACTGAAAGCTTTTCCACTAAGCTCAGGAACACGGCAGGGATGTCCATTATCACCACTGCTATTCAATACTAGAAGTCCTAGCTTCAGCAATCAGACAAAAAAAAGGAAATTAAAGGCATCCAAATCGGCAAAGAAGAAGTCAAACTATCATTCTTCACAGATGTTATGATACTATATGTGGAAAACCCAAAAGACTCCACTCCAAAACTGCTTGAACTTGTACAGGAATTCAGTAAAGTGTCAGGATATAAAATCAATGCACAGAAATCAGTTGCATTTCTCTACACCAACAACAAGACAGAAGAAAGAGAAATTAAGGAGTCCATCCCATTTACAATTGCACCCAAAACTATAAGATACCTAGGAATAAACCTAACCAAAGAGACTAAGAATCTCTACTCAGAAATCTATAAAGTACTCATGAAAGAAATTCAGGAAGACACAAAGAAATGGAAAAATGTTCCATGCTCCTGGATTGGAAGAATAAATATTGTGAAAATGTCTATGCTACCTAAAACAATCTACTCATTTAATGCAATTCCTATCAAAGTACCATCCATTCTTTTCAAAGAAATGGAACAAATAATCCTAAAATTTATATGGAACCAGAAAAGACCTCAAACAGCCAAAGGAATATTGAAAAAGAAAGCCAAAGTTGGTGGCATCACAATTCCGGACTTCAAGCTCTATTACAAAGCTGTCATCATCAAGACAGCATGGAACTGGCACAAAAACAGACACATGGATCAATGGAACAGAATAGAGAGCCCAGAAATAGACCGTCAACTCAATGGTCAACTCATCTTCGACAAAGCAGGAAAGAATGTCCAATGGAAAAAAGACAACCTCTTCAATAAATGGTGTTGGGAAAATTGGACAGCCACATGCAGAAAAATGAAATTGGATCATTTCCTTACACCACACACAAAAATAGACTCAAAATGGATTAAGGACCTCAATGTGAGAAAGGAATCCATCAAAATCCTTGAGGAGAACACAGGCAGCAACCTCTTCGACCTCAGCCGCAGCAACATCTTCCTAGGAACATTGCCAAAGGCAAGGGAAGCAAGGACAAAAATGAACTATTGGGATTTTATCAAGATCAAAAGCTTTTGCACAGCAAAGGAAACAGTGAACAAAACCAAAAGACAACTGACAGAATGGGAGAAGATATTTGCAATCGACATATCAGATAAAGGGCTAGTGTCCAAAATCTATAAAGAATGTAGCAAACTCAACACCCAAAGGACAAATAATCCAATCAAGAAATGGGCAGAAGACATGAACAGACATTTCTGCAAAGAAGACATCCAGATGGCCAACAGACACATGAAAAAGTGCTCCATATCACTCGGCATCAGGGAAATATAAATCAAAACCACAATGAGATATCACCTCATACCAGTCAGAATGGCTAAAATTAACAAGTCAGGAAATGACAGATGCTGGCGAGGATGCGGAGAAAGGGGAACCCTCTTACACTGTTGGTGGAATGCAAGCTGGTGCAACCACTCTGGAAAACAGCATTGAGGTTCCTCAAAATGTTGAAAATAGAACTACCCTATGACCCAGCAATTGCACTGCTGGGTATTTACCCTAAAGATACAAACGTAGTGATCCGAAGGGGCACGTGCACCCGAATGTTTATAGCAGCAATGTCTACAATAGCCAAACTATGGAAAGAACCTAGATGCCCATAAACAGACGAATGGATAAAGAAGATGTGGTATATATACACAATGGAATACTATGCAGCCATCAAAAGAAATGAAATCTTTCCATTTGCGACGATGTGGATGGAACTAGAGGGTATCATGCTTAGCGAAATATGTCAATCGGAGAAAGACAACTATCATATGATCTCCCTGATATGAGGGATAGGAGATGCAACATGGGGGGTTAAGGGGGTAGGAGAAGAATAAATGAAACAAGATGGAATTGGGAGGGAGACAAACCATAAGTGACTCTTAATCTCACAAAACAAACTGAGGGTTGATGGGGGGAGGGGGGTTGGGAGGGGGGTGGGATTATGGACACTGGGGAGGGTATGTGCTATGGTGAGTGCTGTGAAGTGTGTAAACCTGGTGATTCACAGACCTGTACCCCTGGGGATAAAATATATTATATGTTTAAAAAAATAAAATTAATTAAAAAAAAGTTATTCCCTTCAAATTTGTAATACAAATTACTAGGGGGGAAAACCTCTAGGCTAGGCCTTCCTATATAATTGAATATGTGAAAGTACACCCAAAACAGTAAAACAGAGTTCTAGGTTTTGGGTTCTGGAAATAGTCGACCACATTGTATAATGAATGAAAGAAAGAAAAGAGGAAGGAAAAGGTGAAGGGAAAGGGAGAAGTAGAGAGAGAAAAGATGCTGGGACAGAATTCTTAAGTATATCTTTTTGAGTTTGCTTTCATCCATTGCCTATCAAGCCCTGTTTTGATCTGGCTCCCACACTACTGTCTGAAGTCATTTCCCACTGCTTCTCTTTCTACTGCTCTCTCTACTCTAACCACACAAGCCATATTTTCCTATTTCTTGATCATGGCAAGTTCATCCTTCTCTTTGTGCCTCCTGCACTTCTGTCTTAGTTCTTTGATCCAGATCATCATATATATTGATCTGTTTATTATTAGTTTAGCTCAAATAGCACTGCTCAAATAGCACTGCTTCATAGAGACCCTCCCTTCTTTTTTAATTATGAAGAGCTGCTAAAATTACAGATTCATGTTCTTTCAATTGTATGATAATCATTCATAATCATATTATTAAAAAATGTGCTTATTATCTATTTTACCTTGTTAGAATATAAGCTCTGTGAAGTAAAGCATTGTTTCTTTTTCACCCTAAACTTCCCAGTGACTAAGAGAGTACTTTTTAACTGCCCATAGCACGTTGTCAGTGATTCTTCCTGGAATTCACTGGGATTAGAGTTTAGCTCAAAGTGACAGAAAACTGAAAATAAGAGATGCTAAGAACAATGGAAATTTCCTTCTCTCTCAAACAAGAAGACACAGTTGAGAAGCTGTAGAGTGGCCCCATGAACATCAGAGACATAGATAATTTGTATTGCTGATTTGTCTTCTTCAACATGTGACTTCCTTTTATAGTCCAAATGGCTACACCAGCCATTATATTTCCATTCCAAGTTGAAGTAAAGGATGAGGAAGATGGGAGAAAAAAAGACCATGATTTATCTTTCTAGAACTTGTACACATGAATTCTGATTCTGGCCCAATTGTAAGACCAAGGCCATACAGTCATACCCAACTGCAGTGGAGGGTGAGGAATGTACATTTTCCTTTGGAAAAGTAGGGGCTCAGCTAAAAATCAGTGATTCTATTTCTATAAAAGAGGACAGATCTTGGGGTGAAACTGGTCATCTCTGCTTCGCTTACTCATGGTTGAATAAACAACATCCTGTAATACTTTTCTCACAGCCAAGATGCTCCAGATGCCGAATGTCCATAAGTTATCAATTAAAGCCCATTCAACACTTCTGACTTTGGGTTAAACATTTAATATGAATATATTTTTCCCTCTTCTACCCCAAACCAATAACTCATAGTATAGCTGATATTGAGTTATGTGTCCTAAAGACAGATATCTGCCAAAAATTTTCACATTAATGTGTAGACTGATAACCCCATATATTAGCAGGGAGAGAACTATATTATATAGCATGTAAGTTGGTGAAGAGTTAATATACTATAAGAAGTGATGTGAAAATAACAAGACAGCACACAGCAGGAGATTTTGGGGGGAAACATCACTTGGATCCCTTCCTGGGCTTTGTTTGGGATTCTTCCCTTGTCAGTCTTTCCAAGTCATTATATTTTAAAAAATAGTTTTATTAAGACATGAGTCACATACCACACAATTCATTCATTTAAAGTGTATACATCAAAGGTATTTTGTATATTCACACAGTTTTGCAATGATCACAGTTTCATTTAAAACATTTTTGTTATCCTCTAAAGAAATCCTATACCCATTAGCAGTTACTCCCAAGTTCTCCTTCACCCACATGCTTTCATCCTTAGGCAACCACAAATATACTGTCTCTACAGATTTGCCTATTCTACACACTTCGTAAATGCAATCATATGTTATATGGCATTCTGTGGCTGGGTTCTTTCACTCAGTACAATGTTTCCAAGGTTCATGCATGCTGTAGTATATATTAGTATGTCTTTACTTAACATTTCTCCATTTAGCTGATATACCACTTCTATTTATCTACTCTACAACTAACAGATATTTGAGTTTCTTCCTTCTGGCTATTATGAATAATGCTGTTATGTATATCCATGCACAAGTTTTCATATGGATGTATATTTTTATTTCTCTTACACATAACACAGGAGTGCAATTGCTGGGTCATATGGTAACTTAATGTTTATAATTTAGAGAAACTATCAAACTGTTTTCAGAAGTAGGAGCACCACTTCACATTCCCATCAGGGTGATGGGGATTAAAGAGGACACTTGTTGGGATGAGCACTGGGTGTTATATAGAAGTGATGGATCACTAAATTCTACTCCTGAAACAAACAGTACATTATATGTTAACTAACAGGCATTTAAATAAAAACTAGACACAAACTAAAAACAAGAACATGAGGATTCAAATTTCTCCATATGCTCACCAACATCAGTTTGTTTTTGTCATAGTTATTAAAGCCATCTGAGTGAATGCAAAGCTGTACCTTGCTGCGGTTTTGATTTACATTTCTCTGATAGCCAATGATGTTAAATGTCTTTTTATGTGTTTTCTTGACAACTGGAGACCTTCTTAGATCTTCTTTAGAGATATGTGTATCCAGATCCTTTGCCCATTTAAAATTATCAATTATTTAATTTTTAAAATTTTGTTGTAATTGTTTACATATTCTGGATACTAGTTCTTTGTCATATATATGATTGCAAAAATTTTTCTAATTTTGTGCACTGTCCTTACCATTTTCTTGATAGTACCATCTGAAATGCAAGATTTTTTTGTTGTTCCTGTTGTTATGAAATTGAATTTATTTTTTCTTTTGATATCTGTACTTTTGGTGTCATATCTAACATATCATTGACTAAACCAAGATCAGGATTACTCAAATTTTATTCTAAGATTTTTATAGTTTTAGCTCTTTTATCCAGTTGTATAGTTCATTTTGAGTTAATTTTTGTATGTGATGTGAAGTAGGAATCCAACCTCATTTTTGTGCATGTGGATCTCCAGTGGTCCCATTATCATTTGCTGAAAAGATGATTCTTTTCCATTTTTATAATCTTGGCCTCTCTCCCTTCACTCTAATAAGTCACTAAATGTGTCAGAAACAGGCACTGCCAATAGGAAGTAGGGCTGGGGCATATTTTTGTGTGGGAGAAGTTTGGGGGGATTAAATTTTATTTAATCAAGATAACTTAAGTCATAACCACCATTTGTGGGTAAGAAAATGGACATATATACTTAGCATTTATAAGTTCTGCTTTATTATATATATGTTGAAAATGTCTTATATTTAATACTAAATACTGAGATGTTTAATACCAGAAAAACATTTGTGAAGATTTTTAAGAAATTTTTAATTTCACAGCTGATAGTCTTACTTAACATATAGTTTATCTTTGGTGAAGAGAATTACTTCAGCCTCATTACAAGAAAAAAAAATAATAAAAGGACACTAAAGTGCCTTAGTGATTTGGAAATTAGCTTTTATGACCTTTGGCAATATATTATAGAAATCATTCAAGCAGTGTACACTATTTCAAGTGCATAAGCAAAAGGCAAATTCTTGAATTGTTTGATAAGTTTCTACTTATGAATATTGGAGAAACCTACTAAACATCAAGAATTAAATGAATGTAAGAATGTAAAAGTCAAATAAAGTAGTTAAACTTCTGGTTAATTTCTGGTTTTAGAAATAAGAAAGCAGCTCAGCCACCATCTGCCAAACCAGCCACTCCAAATTTGGAGCCACTGGGAAGCAAAATCATCAGAGAAACTTGGAATTTGTCACCAAAGTAGCCTAGAAGCAGGAGAGGCAAGATGGTGGAGGAGTAGCAGACTGAAACAACATCAGATCCCAGGAGTTCAGCTAGATAGGTATCAAACCATTCCAAACACCTACAAACTCAACAGGAGATAGAAGAGAAGAGCAGCAATTCTAGGAACAGAAAATCGACCACTTTCTGAAACATAGGGCATGCAGAAAAGTGAAAACGAAACAATGGGAAGATAGACCGCGGTGGGAGGAGCTGGCTCCCAGCAAGCAGTGGAGCAGCAGAGCACAAAATCGGGACTTTTAGAAGTTTGGTCCACTGAAGGACATTGATCCAGAGGATAAGCAAGTGTGGAGCCCTCGAGACGACACTGTGGTCTCAGGTCCTGCAGGGTCACAGAAAGATCAGGGGTGTCTGAATATGGCAGAGCTGCCAGGTATCGGAACAGGGAAGCTGACTACAGAGATGGAGCTGAAAAGGGAGCTTTCAGATCGAGGTTACCTTAAACCATGATCCAAGGCACAGTCAGGCCACTGCTCTAGAGCAGGGGCCCCAGATGTGGCAGATCCAAGGAGACTCACCTTCCTGCTCTGGGAGGAGCAGCAAGGCAGGAATCTGCTAGGTTTGGAGACTCCAAATGGGGCTGTGCACCAGAGATAGAAACACTCGGTCACAGGCCAGGTGAGCCTGGAGTGCAGTCGGAGATCAGGGAAACAGGAGTGACTGCTTATCTCTGAAGGTGCACTGAGGAGTGGGGCTCCAAGCTCACGGCTCCTCCTGGCCAGAGATTGGGAGGCTGACATTTTCATTTCCATCCTCCAAAGCTCTATGGAAACCGTTCAGGGAACAAAAGCTGTGAGAGCAAACCCGAACAGATTACTTAGCCCGATCCCTGGTAAGGGTGGTACAACTCTGCCTTGGGCAAAGACATTTAAGAATCACTACAACAGGCCCCTCCCCCAGAAGATCAGCAAGAACATCCATCCAAGACCAAGCTCACGGATCAAGAACAGTGGAACTCCAGAGCTAGGGGAAAGAAATGCATAGAATTCATGGCTTTCCCCCCATGATCCTTTAGTCTTGAAAAGTTAAATTTTTATTTTATTTTATTTTTTTCTTATCCTACTTTTTTAACATTTTCTCTTTCTTCTTTTAATGTTTTTTTAACTACTTTATCTTAACAATACCTTTCTTAAAAAAATCTTTTCAAATATAGTCATATTTTATCCCTTCATTGTATTTAACCTTATTTTTTTAATACATATAGTTTTTTTTCCCTAAAAAATTTTGGCATACAATTTCTTCTAATAGAGCAAAACATACCCTAATCTAGCAAATGGCTTTGTTCAGTCTCCAGCCTGAGCACATTCCATTCTCTCTTTTTTTTTTCCAACCAAGTTATCTTATCAATTCTCTTTTTAGATTTCTTTTTAATTTTCATCTTTACAGTCATATTCTATCCCTTCATCGTATTTACCTTTACTTAGTTTATATATCAGTTTTTCTTTCTTTAAAATTTTGGGTGGTAATTTCTTCTAGGAGACCAAAATACACCCCAAATCAAGTGGGTGGCTCTGCTTTATTCACCAGTCTAATATATATCCATAGATATAGATATTATTTTTTATATTTTTAATTTTTAATTTTTATTTCTTTTTTCCCCCCTTTCTTCTCTCCTGGTTTTGGATCTCTTCTGATTTGGTTAGTCTACATTTTTATGGGGCGTTTGCCACCCTTTTAGTATTTTATTCTCTTGTTCATATATTCTTATCTGGATAAAATGACAAGGCAGAAAGACTCACCAGGAAAAAAAAAAAAAAGAAGAAGAGGCAACACTGACGGCTAGGGACCTAATCAATACAGACATTGGTAATATTTCAATACTAGAATTCAGAACAGTGATCTCAAGGTGCTAGTTGGGCTCAAAAAAAAGGCATGGAAGATATTAGAGAAATGTTATCTTGAGAAATAAAAGCACTTTTTGGAGAAATAAAACAACTAAAATCTATCCAAGTTGAAATTTAAAAAAAAAAAACTTATTAATGAGGTGTAACCAAAAATGGAGCCTCCTACTTCTAGGATAAATGAAACAGAAGAGTGCATTAGTGATATAGAAGACCAAATGATGGAGAATAAAGAAGCTGAACAAAAGAGGTACAAACAACTACTGGACCATGAAGGGAGATTTCAAGAGATAAGTGATACCATAAGATGAAACAATATTCAAATAATTGGGGTTCCAGAAGAAGAAGAAAGAGAAAGGAGGGCAGAAGGTATACTGGAGCGAATTATAATAGAGAATTTCCCTAATATGGCAAAGGGAACAAGCATCAAAATCCAGGAGGCACAGAGAACCCCCTCAAAATCAATAAAAGTAGGCCCACATCCCATCATCTAATAGTAAAACTTAAAAGTCTTAGTGACAAAGAGAAAATCCTGAAAGCAGCCCGAGAAAAGAAGTCTGTAACATACAATGGTAAAAATATTAGGTTGGCAGCAGATTTATCCACAGAGACCTGGCAGGATAGAAAGAACTGGCATGATATACTCAGAGCACTAAATGAGAAAAATATGAAGCCAAGACTACTATATCCATCTAGGCTTTCAATGAAAATAGACGGAGAGTTAAAAACCTTCCAGGACAAACAAAAACTAAAAAAATTTGCAAACATCAAACCAGTCCTACAGGAAATGTTAAAAGGGGTCCTCTAAGAAAAGAGAGAGCCTAAAAGTAGTAGACGAGAAAGGCACAGGGACAATATATAGTAACAGTCACCTGAAAAGCAATACAGTGGCATTAAATTCACATCTTTCAATAGTTACCCTGAATGGAAATGGACTAAATGCCCCAATCAAAAAACAGGGTATCAGAATCGATAAAAAACCAACACCCATCAATATGCTGTCTACAAGAAACTAATTTTAGACCCAAAGCACCTTCAGATTTAAAGTGAGGGGGGCAGAAAACAATTTACCATGCTAAAGGACATCAAAAGAAAGCTGGGGTGGCAATCTGTATAAATTGGATTTTAAGCCAAAGACTATAATAAGAGATGAGGAAGGACACTATATCATACTTAAAGGGTCTGTCCAACAAGAAGATATAACAATTTTAAATATCTATGCCCCTAACATGGGAGCAGCAAATCATATAAACCAAATAAGAACAAAATCAAGGAAACACAATGACAATGATACAATAATAGTAGGGGACTTCAACACTCCCCTCACTGAAATGGACAGATCATCTAAGCACAACATCAACAAGGAAATAAAGGCCTTAAATGACACAATGGACTAGATGGACATCACAGAAATATTCAGAATATTCCATTCCAAAGCAACAGAATACACATTCTTCTCTAGTGCACATAGAACATTCTCCAGGATAGATCACATTCTGGGTCACAAATCAAGTCACAACTGGTACTGAAATTTGGGATCATTCCCTGCTTATTTTCAGACCACATTGCTCTGAAGCTAGAACTCAACCACAAGAGGAAAGTTGGAAAGAACTCAAATACATGGAGGCTAAAGAGCATCCTACTAAAGAATGAGTCAACCAGGAAGTTAAAGAAGAATTGAAAATATTCATGGAAACAAATGAAAATGAAAACACAACTGTTCAAAATCTGTGGGACACAGCAATGGTGGTCCTGAGAAGAATGTATATAGTGATACAAGCCTTTCTCAAGAAACAAGAAAGGTCTCAGGTACACAACCTAACCCTACACCTAAAGGACCTAGAGGATGAACAGCAAAGAAAGCCTAAACACAGCAGGAGAAGACAAATCATAAAGATCAGAGAAAAAACCAATGAAAAAGAAAGCAAAAGAACAATAGAATGGATCAATGAAACTACGAGCTGGTTCTTTGAAAGAAGAAAGAAAGATTGATAAACTCCTGGTGAGAGATACAAAAAGAAAAGAGAAAGGACCCAAATAAATAAAATCATGAATGAAAGAGGAGAGAAACAACCAACACCAAAGAAATATAAACAATTATAAGAACATATAATGAGCAACTACACACCAGCAAATTGAACAATCTGGAAGAAATGGATGCATTCCTAGAGACATATAAACTACCACAACTGAACCAGGAAGAAATAGAAAACCTGAACAGACCCATAACCAGTAAGGAGATTGAAGCAGTCATCAAAAGTCTCCCAAGAAACAAGAGCCTAGGGCCAGACAGCTTCCCAGGGAAATTCTACCAAACATTTATAGAAGAATTAATACCTATTCTCCTGAAACTGTTCCAAAACATAGAAATAGAAGCAAAACTCCCAAACTCATTTTATAAGGCCAGCATTACCTTGATCCTTCAACCAAAGACCCCATCAAACAGGAGAATTACAGACCAGTATCCTTGATGAACATGGATGCAAAAATGCTCACTGAAATAATAGCCAATAGGCTCCAACAGTACATTAAAAGGATTATTCACCATGATCAAGTGGGATTTATTCCTAGGCTGCAAGGCTGGTTCAACATCAACAAATCAATCAATGTGATACATTACACTAATAAAAGAAAGAACAAGAACCATAATGATACTCTCGATAGATGAAAGCATTTGACAAAGTACAACATCCTTTCTTGATCAAAACCCTTCAAAGTGTAGGGATAGGGGGTACATACATCAATATCATTAAAGCCATCTATGAAAAACCCACAGTGAATATCATTCTGAATGGGGAAAAACTGAGAACTTTTCTCCTAAGGTCAGGAACATGGCAGGGATGTCCATTATCAGCACTGCTATTCAACATAGTAGTAGAAGTCCTAGCTTCAACAAGGAGACAACAAAAAGAAATAAAAGGCATTCAAATTGGCAAAGAAGAAGTCACACTCTCACTCTTTGCAGATATGATACTTTATGTGGAAAACCCAAAAGACTCCACTCCAAAACTGCTAGAACTCATACAGGAATTCAGTAAAGTGTCAGGATATAAAATCAATGTACAGAAATCAGTTGCATTTCTATACACCAGCAGCAAGACAGAAGAAAGAGAAATTCAGGAGTCCATCCCATTTACAATTGCACCCAAAACCAGAAGCTACCTAGGAATAAACCTAACCAAAGAGGCAAAGAATCTGTACTCAGAAAACTATAAAGTACTCATGAAAGAAATTCAGGAAGACACAAAGAAATGGAAAAACGTTCCATGCTCATGGATTGGAAGAACAAATATTGTGAAAATGTCTGGGGCTACCTAAAGCTATCTACACATTTTGTGCAATTCCTATCAAAATACAATAAATTTTTTTCAAAGAAATGGAACAAATAATCCTAAAATTTACATGGAACCAGAAAGAACCCAAATATCTGGAGTAATGTTGAAAAAGAAAGCCAAAGGTGATGGCATCACAATTCCAGACTTCAAGCTCAATTGCAAAGCTGTAGTCATCAAGACAGTATGGTTCTGGCACAAAACCAGACACATACATCAATGGAACAGAATAGAGAGCCCAGAAATAGACCTTCAACTCTATGGTCAACTAATCTTTGACAAAGCAAGAAAGAATGTCCAATGGAAAAGACAGTCTCTTCAACAAATGGTATTGGGAAAATTGGACAGCCACATGCAGAAGAATGAAAGTGGACCATTTCCTATAATGAACCACTGGGATTTCATCAAGATCAACAGCTTTGACCCAGCAATGGAAACAGTCAACAAAACCAAAAGACAACTGACAGAATGGGAGAATATATTCACAAATGACATATCAGATAAAGGGCTAGTATCAAAAATCTATAAAGAACTTATCAAACTCAACATCCAAAGAATAATCCAATCAAGAAATGGACAGAGGACATGAACAGACACTTCTGCAAAGAAGACATCCAGATTTCCAACAGACACATGAAAAAGTGCTCCACATCACTCGCCATCAGGGAAATACAAATCAAAATCACAATGAGATACCACCTCACACCAGTCAGAATGGCTAAAATTAACAAGTCAGGAAACGGCAGATATTGGAGAAGATATGGAGAAAGGGGAACCGTCCTACACTGTTGGTGGGAATGCAAGCTGGTGCAGCCACTCTGGAAAACAGCATGGAGTTTTCTCAAAAAGTTGAAAATAGATCTACCCTATGACCCAGCAATTGCACTACTGGGTATTTACCCTAAAGATACAAATGTAGTGATCTGAAGGGGCACATGCACCTGAATGTTTATAGCAGCAATGTCCATGATAGTCAAACTATGGAAAGAACCTAGATGTCCATCAACAGATGAATGGATAAAGAGGAAGTTTTATATATACATGAAGTGGAATACTATGCAACCATCAAAAGAAAAGAAATGAAATCTTGCCATTTGCAACAACGTGGATGGAACTAGAGGGTATTGTGCTGAGTGAAATAAGTCAATCAGAGAAAGACAATTATCATATGATCTCCCTGATATGAGAAATTTGAGAGGCAGTGGGGGGTTTGGGGAGTAGGGAAGGAAAAAAATGAAACTTGATAGGATCGGGATGGAGATAAACCATAAGAGACTCTTAATCTTATGAAAGAAACTGAGGGTTGCTGGGAGGAGGGGATGTGGAGAGGGTGGTTGGGTTGTGTACTTTGGGGAGGGTATGTGATATGAGTGCTGTGAAGTGTGTACCCTGACAATTCACAAACCTGTAACCCTGGGACAAATAATACATTATATGTTAATAAAAGTAATAAAAACTGGAAACAATAGAAAAAAGATGAGAAAGATTAGACACTTTGAAATTAAAGTTGTGTTCAGGAGCTGGCTTTTTTACTGCCTCATGAAAGCCAAATATTATATTCCAAGGAGTTTTGCAAGCCTACTATTAAACATAGACCTTTTAAGAATTAAATTATATAAATTTACCATTAAATAAATTTTATTAAAGCACCTGTAATAATAAGTTCAACACCTCACCACTTCTTAATGATTTTACTACTACATTTTATTACTCCCTATGCTTGTGAGGTTCTTCATATTTTTGTATCAGGGTAGTTAAAAATGCTATGTCATGGTATGCTACTATACTACTCTTCCAAAATCCACACTCAGCTGAGTCATGGTAGTATGAATTTGGACATGGCTGAAGAATTTAAGTCATAGAAATCAGCAAACACTGCAAATCAGAGCTTGTCTGTTTTTTTCTTCAGTAAGCTCATTGTTAACATTTTAGTAGCACACTATATACACACACAGGAATAGATACAGGCATAGGTAGTAGATAGAGATTTATAGAGACACGTAAATATAGATATTGATAGATCTAAATATATAAATTCAGCTATCTATACTAGCAAGACAAATAAATGAAAACTGAAACTGAAAATGTGTCAGCTCCGTACAAATGAAGAAAACGTGGTCTATACATATAATAGAATATTCTTCAGCAAGAAAAAGAAGGAAATCCTGACATATGTCACAGCATGGATAAACTTTGAGAATATTATGCTAAGTGAAATAAGTCAACAGTAGAAGGCCATAGATGGCATGATTCCACTCACATGTGACATCTAAGCTCCTCTAACTCACAGAATCAGAAAAGAGAATGGTGCTTGCCAGGGGCTGGAAAGGGAGGGGGAAATGGGTCATGCTGTTTAATAGGTATAAATTTTCAGGCAAGCAAGTTTTATAGATCATTTGTAGAGTATTATGTTTATTATGTTTATAGTTAAAAACACTTTATACTTAAAAATGTGTTAAGAGTGAAGATCTCACATTCTCTGTTTTTACAAGAAAAATAATAGCAATAATAAGCAAAGTAAAAATAATGGCTTGTTCTAAACAAATTGAGAAATGAGCCTAGAGTATGACCATGAGCGCTATGGTAACACACAATAAACAGACCACATCTACAGAGTTCTACACAGGGCTATTGTGAAATCAATTTATTAGACATTGACAGAGTAACTGACTACTTCCATCACTTTCTGTGCTAGAAAGTACAATGAGTCAGAAACAGTAACTACAAATAGGAAGCTCAAATTCCACAAATGGACATGGAATTTTATAATCCATGTAACAAGACAGAACTATGGTGGATGAACTAGTATTTTTTAAAAATATTTTTATTTATTTACTTAAGAGAGAGAAAGAGGGAGAGAGAGAATGAGATGGGGGAGGGCCAGAGGGAGAAGCAGACTTCCCCTTGAGCAGGGAGCCCAATGTGGGACTCAATCCTGGGACTCTGGGATCATGACCTGAGCCAAATGCAGTCGCTTAACCTACTGGGCCACCCAGGTGCCCACTAGTAATTTTAACATTAGAAAAAAACACTCTTTATTGAAGAACAACTTATATATTATAAGCTTTATTGTTTTAAGTGTACAATTACATGATTTTTAGTAAATCTGTATAGTTGTATAACCATTGCTATAGTCTAGTTTTACATCATGATGTAAATGTTTTACATCATCCCAGAAAGATCTCTCATGCCCATTTCCATTAATTCCCAATCCTACTTCTAGCCCCAAGTGACCACTCATCTCTTTCTGTCTAAATACGTTTGCCTTTTCTGGGCATTGCACATAAATGTAATGCACTCAGTTCTTAGCATAATGTTTTTGAGGCTCATCCATGTTATAGCGTGTATTTTTTCCCTTTTTATTGCCAAATAGTATTCCATTTCAGCATTACTTTTTCAACCTGTTTTTCTAGGGCAATATATATTTTTTCCTGTTGGTAAGATGATTAACCAAGTAGGGTTCAAAATTTAAATAAAAGTATGATATCAATTCTATAAAAGACTACTTTGTACTGAGGTCAAATATTTGCTCACACCACTCCCAAATGTGTGAAGAATTAAAACTGATCTCAACTTCTTCATGAGACCCCTTCCTGCAGGGTAGTGAAGAAAGATGAAAACTTTTCAATTAAAAGTATCTCAAGCACTTTCATTTCAAAATTATCTCTTTTGGATTATCTCTGTCTGTTTAGGGGGATAAAATATCAAGTCCAGTCTCTGCTGAAGGTCAGGCACTTCCTTCAATGGAAGGATGGAATGACTGGTTAGTCTACAGGTTCTGACACCCTTCAGGGTCTTCATTGCCCTATGCAATTTCATCTCACCTACTACCTCCACGGGGTACAAGGCAGTACTATCCAATAGAAACAATATGCAAATAATACATGTAATTTAAAATTTTCTGTGTAAGTGTAGCCACACTTACAGACACAAAAAGTGACAGGTGGAATTTTTTTTTTAAAGATGTATTTATTTATTTTAGACAGAGAGCGTGGACTCCAGGAACCAAATTGAGGGTTACAGAAGGGAGGAAAGTGGGGGATGAGGTAACTGGGTGATGGGTATTAAGGAGGGCATGTGTGGTGATGAGCACTCTGTGTTATATGCAACTAATTAATCATTGAACACTACATCAAAAATTAATGATGTACTATATGTTGACTAATTAAACATAATAATAAAAACATTTAAAAATTAAAATATAAAATGCTTAAGAATAAACCTATTTTAAAAAAGAATAAACCTATTAATAAATGATGATAAGTTTTTTTAAAAAGAATGCTCACTAAAGGGGCACTGGCTAGCTCAGTCAGAAGAGCATGCCAGTCTTAATCTTGAGGTTTTGAGTTTGAGCCCCAAATTGGGTGTAGAGATTACTTAAAAATAAAATCTTAGGGGTGCCTGGGTGGTTCAGTTGGGTAAGTGTCTAGCTCTTGATTTCAGCTCAGGTCATGATCTTAGGGTCATAAGATCACATCCCACTTTGGGCTCTCTGCTGCTAGGTTTGGAGCCGGCTTAAGATTCTCCCTCTCCCTGATGGCTAGTGATGATGAACATTTTTTCATGTGTCTGATAGCCATTTGTATGTCTTCATTGGAGAAGTGTCTGTTCATATCTTCTGCCCATTTTTTGATATGATTGTCTGTTTTGTGTGTGTTGAGTTTGAGGAGTTCTTTATAGATCCTGGATATCAACCTTTTGTCTGTACTATCATTTGCAAATATCTTCTCCCATTCCGTGGGTTGCCTCTTTGTTTTGTTAACTGTTTCCTCTGCCTCTCCCCGTGGACTAGTATTTATAATGACAAGCTACTGCATGACAAATATGTTACTAGAAAATCTATTTTCATCATCCCAAGTAAATCTATATGAATTCTCATATTCAAGTATCATTGCCACATTTTGCATATCAGTCCCAGAGAAATTAAATAACATCACAATAACCACAATAGATTATATGCCCATTCTGCTATTAACTTCTGCCTATATCACTCATTCTCTTTCATAACCTTCTTGGCATCCCTCTTAGGATTAAGAATAACTTCTGCTGTGAAGGTGTTACATATAAACTACATTAAAGTAATGTTATTCTTTTGGGGGGTTTAAGCAGTACAAAATTATTATCTTACAATTTCACAGATCAGAAGTCAAGGACATGCATTTCACTAGGGAAGGTTATTCTAAGTTAACCACCACAATTAACCAGCAAAGTAAACCTATCATCACAAAATAGGAAGGCTTTTATAGATGAAAAAAAGTAAGAGAAAAATCATGCTAAAAGCCATGTCTACTTGGTTATTAACTAGTACACTGTGGTGAGTCCTCCTGCTTGAAATCATTGCCCAAATGAAGTATGAGAAAAGAAATAAGTAGCTTATTCAATTCAGAAAACAGAGCAGAAAGTATAAACTGTTTTTTCAAGTATCAGTTAATCTCATAATAACCTCTTCAGAACTATTTACATATATGAATTTATGTCTTCTAGGGTACATTGTAGAATACAGGTAAGTAAGACAAAAGGAAAAAAAAGTCTTTAAAACATAATTTGAATTCCATTTTTTATAATCATAGGAGAATATAGAATATGGGATGTCTAAAAACTTTCAGATGCTCTGATGTGTCAATTATCATTACATTTTAGGTAATAGAGAATTCACATTTTTTGAGTGTCTTCCAGATTGAGCACTCTGGCATATAGTTTACATTATGAAGAGATGATAGCTGTATCTTAAAGTTAGACCCAACAAAGTTTTTCAAATACATAATTGGAGAGATACCATTAGTTGGTTTAATATAACATATACATACATATTCTATCCATCAGACAAAGACAAAGAAATACCTTTAGTTACTATTTAAAATTTTCGCCAAAAAATTAGTTTAATCTTTGAGAAATACCCGAACATAAACTTATATAAGCTTATATTCACTTTGGCTTTTTTTCCATTTAAAAAACAGTTTTATCAATTTATCATTCTAGAAAGAGTAACTGAATAGTTTAATGGTTATGAATAACACCTCTGAAGTAACAATACCTAGTTGAGATCAAAACACTGAATGTTTTGGGTAATATCTCTATGCTTCAGTTTTCATCTCTCTATATGTATGGTATTAAGTCATAATGTCTATTTCATGGGCAGTTTGACACATTTTAAGAGTTCATTATTATGTGAAATTTATAAATAAACCAAATTGACAATATATACCAAATTGTGAAATATACAGAGACATATTAGTTGACATCATTATTTTTGTTACCTTTCTTCAAAAAAAATGCCTTAAAAAAGAGAACATAAACTTAATAGGAGTAGACATTCTCCTTTTGGGTTCATCAGTCACATTCATTCCTATTCATCCTTTGAAATGAAAAGATTAAGTCTCATTATAGTTTTAAAAATATAAGTTTAAATGTTATTAATAGTGTGCCATCATAGCTGCTACAAAAGGGCAAACTAGTAATTACCAACAAGCATCTGATGATAAAATTACTGTCACTCTTGTTCACTATTGTCAAGTTACTGTTCTATTACTGCAATAGACAAACACTTCCCCTGTGATTTTGTATTCGATTTTATCTTAAAAGATGAGATAGAATGAAAGAAAGAAATGACCTGTCTTTGCCGCACATACCTCATTTCTCACTCAAAATTTACTTGAATATCTTTAGTGATGGCAAACAGTTTCCTTTCAGGAAGATAACCTTATTGCCAGACTTTTTAGTTTCAAGAGCCTATAACAAAATTCAAATCAATTTTTTGTTTTTTCCACTTTTTGGGAAATTAAAAGTTTTAATCACACCAAAGTTTGGACACAGATACAATTCGCAGATATTAGAAAGATCTAAGAAAGGTCCTGGAAAATATTTCCTAAACATGTTTGCAGTTTCAGTAAGATAATCATTGATAAGATAATCATTGATTTTAAGTGTATCAGTCACTTTAGGCTACTATGTTAAAACAACAAATGCCAAAACCTCAGTAACTTAGTTCTTGCTTACGTTCTGTGCCCAACACACTATAGCAGGGGATGATCACAATTTGCATTCAGGAGGACAGAGTAGCCACCATCTCTAATGTTGTTGCAAACGCTTTGTCTAGGAGATAAGAGAATGCAGTAAAGCGTTCAATGGATCTTAGATCATCTATCTAGATGTGATAACAGTTGGTTCCAATCACATTCCATTGATTGAAAATGTCATGGAGCCAGACCTAGCATCATGTCGGTGAGATTATATTTTCATGTATCAGGAAGGAGAGGCAGAATAGCCGCCAACAGTCCTAATAATCACCATCTTGACCTTATTTATTAGATAACTACAACTCAACACAATATGCTTCATAGTAGCTACAGACAATATATATGAAACTTTTGAGAACAATGTAAACTTCCAAGATATTTTCCCTGTTCAAATAATAAATTGAATATTTATAAGCAAATTTTGATCCTACAGCAAGAAGTCATGATGTTACTCTGTAACTGAAACCAAAATGAGAGAAAAGAAAAATGACAGACTCAGTGCGAAAACACTCTAAGTAAAACCCTTGGCTTTTTTCCTTGGTACCTATAGGACTTTGTAGAAGATTTTTCTTTCATTTCATTTTATTTTAATTCCAGTATAATTAACATACAGTGGTATATTTGTATCAGGTGTACAATGTGCAGATTTTGGATCTGATTAGCCCTGTTTCCTCAGGAAGATGGGACTGATACCATCTACCTTAAATACTGGTTGTAGTGGGGTACCTGGGTGGCTCAGTCCGTAAGCATCTGACTCTTGATTTTGATCAGGTCATGATGTCAGGGTCCTGTGATTGAGCCCTGCATCAGGCTTCACACTGGGTGTAGAGTCTGCTTAGGATTCTCTCTCTTCCTCTGTTCCTCCCTACCTCTCTCTTTCTCTCTCTCCTAAAATGATACATTGTTGTAGTGATTGGATGGGCTAATGTTTACATATATGCATAGCCTACATGAGGTACTGTACATTATCTCCTATTCCTCCACTGAAAAATAATTGTACCTTTTCAAAGTGACCATGAATGTGACACCTAGGACAGATTAAAGGGAAAGCCTAGTATGATAAGAAGAGGTTTGCAGTTGTTGTAATTCTCCAAGTTATATATAAGAGCCTCAGAATGGAAGATCTAGAAAGGTACAGCCTGGAGTTGGACACGTAAATAACAGGGAGACATACACGTGAGAAAGTTTAGATACTAGTATGTGTTTTCATAGCTATTTTGACAATTAGTAGCTTATTTAACATGGTCATTTTTCACATAGAGTTGATACCTTTCACTTAACTTTTCCTTCCATTTCCTTTCTATACTTAATATTTTGAATGCATTTTTAAAAACCAAATGACTCTCCTTAGATTTTGGTTTTCTCCAGTTTCTCATTAACTTTGATATTTCTGATGACTATTTAAGTGAAGTAGCAGTAATACTTAAGTAGAAGTTTGCAAATCCTGCAGGATAAGACAGTCTTCTTTTACTTCTGCTCAATTCCCAAACTGTACTAACTGCAAAGAGCTCAAAAGAGATAGTGAATGCTAATCATGAGAGTAAGAATGACTTGGCTGTGGTAACGTTTTAACAAAAAACTTCTCCATTAGAAGAGCTATCTGTTTTACATGCTACCTATATACTCCTTGTGGAAGCAGCCATTTCATAATGACAACACAGAGTAAATGAATAAAACTTCTGCAATTTGCTTTTTGTGGTACATAAATTTTAATCCAGCTAGTATTTTATATTTATTGTAAAGTACATGCAAATCAGCAAATGTAACATTTGCTTCAACACAACATTAATACCCAAACCCTTTCACTACATTGAAAGTATCATTTGCAGAAGTTGGAGTTCTTTGTCTTTAATGAGAAAAATATAATGAATGAGTAAAAGCATGAAATTATCAGGAATCTATATCACAATGACCAAACAAAAACTTCTGGTTCATCTGCAACTGAAGTTTTCCTGGTATGCTGATAAGAGAATTTTGAAACAAGGCCAAGTGTGGACACAGAATATTTAAAGCTATCAGATGTCTAGGTTCAAGGAAGATTTGGTAGTAATTACTGTATCTTTTACTTACTACTTAACACTGCAAACCTCTGTAATCTAATCAAGGGAGGTTAAACATAATAGCACAGCATACACTGTACAAAATCAAAGATTTCTAAAATGTAAGACTGGTTACATTGCTGTTGTTATTTCAGAGACAATGTCTTTTTGGAGTGAAGATACCAACTAACTAGATGAAATAAAACATATCTATGTGTTACTTGTCCTTAGGGAATTTGTGTGAAACCCAAGGCAGAATCTGGTGAAAGGAGAAAAACAGAAGGGTAAAAGAACCATTACCATCAGAATCTCAACATCATCTCAAGACCAGACACATCTGGTTTTGGGAGAAGCATGAGTTACCCTACCAGTAGTATTACTTGTTGAAATCAGGCAGCAAAATTCACTTTCTAGGTAAGGCCTTAGGAACTATACTCACTCATTATCCCACCTCAGCTTTGCAGGACCCTCCCTAAAGTCGTAGCTGGGAATCCTGACTTCCTCCATTAGAAAACATTAGGTGCTCCTCTAAATAGCACTGAGCAGATCTATTTCTTGGTATAGCTTTTCTTCTAAGGAAGATATAACAAGCACAATGATACTATGATCCTGTGAAATCTTTTTTTTTAATTGTAAATACAGCATTTTTATTTAATCCTTTTGGATATTACAAAATTATACTTTAAGGGTTTTTTTCTTATTATATTAAAACTTATAAGTAAGATAACTTATAAAGTTATATAACTTATAAAGTAAGATAACTTATAAATATTATACCAGTTCTCACCATATTTGGAAATTTTTCTTTTATACTAATTTTTCTACAGAGATATGTTTAAAGATTAAATATATTAGATACATCATGTATATTTTCAGATTGGTACCATATGACCAATATTTATTCATCTTACTAAATATTCTTGAAAACATTTTAACAAGTGCAAAGTTTTCCATTGCAGTAATATATCAAGGTTTGTTTAACCAATGCCTTATTTGGCAATAACTTGGTTGTTGGTTGTTTCCTTTTTTCCTATTAAAAATAACAAAGGACAAGCTTGTCCATATTATTTAATCATGTTCTTAGGGAAGAGCCTCAGAAGACAAATTGCTGGGTCAAAGGATCAAATATGCTCTTTATGCATATTTGCAAACTGCTTTCAAAAACCATTAGACTGATTTATAACCCCACCAACAAGAAAGGGCTTACCTCACGGACTCCTTGCTTTATTGACCATTTCCAATTTGAGAGGCAACAAAACAAAACAAAACAAAACAAAACACCTACTTGCTGTAGTTCCACTACTTGTTTGAACATATGTTCATATTTATTAGGCACTTACATTTCTTTCTTGGTGAGTTTTGTTCTCTCCAATTTTTTTATAATGATAATATTGTATATTTTTACATTTACATTGTGTGGCAAATAAAACAAGCCAAAATAAAGCAAAGACAAAGTGAATTTCAACTAAGAATCATGGTTTTAACAACTTGCAATATTAAAATGATAAAATAATACCAACTTTCAAAGAGAACATCTGGTTTACCACTGTTTTCTGGGTAATCCAAATGTGGAATAAGAAGAACTGCAAATGGATTATGTAGATAACTAGTATGCTTTTGTAGTATCAGGGTACTTATCATTTTAAATTGATTTGATGTCCTTTGTTCCCTCTCTTTCAAATGCATGTTTTAAAAAATTGTGTTAACTATTTTCCCATCAAATCAGTGAATTCTATATTTATTACAGATACTAATAAATGTCTTTTGAATTTATGCATAAATTTTAGTATATATTTAGTATATACAATATTTTATATAATATCATTTATAAATGGTACCAAAAACAGTAAAATCAGCTCTCTATCAATTAAAAATCTATGTGTCATTTAGTAGAAAAAACAAGGTAGGATCATAAGTTCATTTGCATACTCACTTATGATCCTACAGGTATGTTTTCTAAAGTTTTCTCTTTTCATTTAATCCTACATTATTAAAAAAAAAAACAACCTTCAGCCTCCTGAGTAACATTATGGAGACTTTGTTTCTCTCCTAGGGTGAAAAGGATGAAATCTTAGCAATAATTTAAGAAAATACCATATTTGCCACCTCTGGGGGATAAACATCTCCGGCTGGAATGTTTGTGCACAAAGGTAAATTGCAGAAGTCTGTGCCCAAAGATAGCTTCTGTGGACTTGAAAAATATGAAAGTGAATTTAGTCAGGAAAAGAGAGAGAGTAGCTCTTCTTGGACTAAAATACAAACACATTTTCTAAGAACAGGCCCTGGGGATCATAATCAACTAGCCTGTGCTATATACAATGGATAGGTACTTCTGACTGGCACTTTTTAGCTATGAGGCAAGACATGGAATTGGGATGAGAGAGCTTAAAAAGGCCATTGAGACAAATATCTACTTAACCTTTCTCCCCATGCAGAAATCTCCTTTATGGGGCGCCTGGGTGGCTCAGTGGGTTAAAGCCTCTGCCTTCGGCTCAGGTCATGATCCCAGGGTCCTGAGATCAAGCCCCGCATCGGGGTTCTCTGCTCAGAGGGGAGCCTGCTTCCCTTCCTCTCTCTCTCTGCCTGCCTCTCTGCCTACTTGTGATCTCTGTCAAATAAATAAATAGAATCTTAAAAAAAAAAAAAGAAATCTCCTTTACAAGAGTCGTGATGGCTGGTCATTTAACTCCTGCCTGAACACTTAACATGCTAAGGAACTCTTGTTTTATACAATATGTGCTCCATTTGTTTGGACAATTTTTCAATGCATTTCCTTACTGAGGTCTGGGGACACACAAATGAAAAAGACTTGCTCTTGGACTTCACAAAGCTTTCAGTTTATAATTGAAGAGAAATATATAAATTATTTAATATACTATTGGGTCACAACAGACCTGAACATGTGAAGTTTGGACTAAAACAAGGAGTAACTAAGTAGGTCTGCTGTTTGCAGAAAGTTTTACAGAGGCAGTGCTATTTGACTGAGAAGTATGTGGGGGATTACCATAGAGAGAATGCTCGAAGCAGGGCTATGGCAAGTGTGGGGGACATAAAGGTGGGAGGGAAAATGGCACAGATACCTGAACACTCTAAGAATGTTCAGGTGGGAGGTGAGAGAGTCCATGTGCCTGGATCAAAGGAATGTGGCTGTAATGCTGTAAAATGAGGCCAGAGAAGTAAGTTGGGGCAACCAATGACAAGTCTTGAGCAGCTCTAAAGTATGGGGATTCAGACTCCATCTCTATGATACTGAGGGCAGAAGCAAAGACAAGATATTAAGAGCACAGACTACAGTGCCAGACTGCCTAAGTCTGATTGTGTCATTGATGAGTGAGTTGCTTTTGACCAGTTGCTTATCCCTTCCATGACTCAGTTAACTGAAAAATGGAGATAACAGTACTACTTAGTTCATTGGATTATTATGGAAATTATCTGATCTAATTTTTGTAAAGGACCTAAGACAGTATCTTTTAAATAACAGCCCCTATTAAATAAATATCAAGTGCAGATTGGAACAGAAAGATTCTAGATGATGAGTCCTGAAGTGCAGCAGTGGTAAAAAAGAGAAGGGCAGAATGCAGGCTCACTCTAAATGTGCCATGTTCTATATGAGACAGTTCTCTCTCATGGCAAAATTAAATCTCCTCCCCTTCATGCAAAGTATTCAAGTTCTATTTGTGGGTCCTAGTTCTGCGTTTCACCCAATAGACACATAAGTAATAAAAATTTAGATGTTATAACGTCTTGTAGATTATACATTTTTTTGATTTTGAAAAAAGAATATTCTAAGATGAAAGAGTTTGACATTTGACTCATGGATAGTCTTCAGCAAGAGAACAAGATGAGAAATGCTATCCAATACTTATGGCTCAAACAGACAGCAAGAAGCACAGAGAAAAGAGTCTCTAGCAACAGGGCAGAAAGAGTCACAGGTAGAAATTCAAGAAAGACAAGAACAAAAATCTTTCACAGTTTAAGAATCTCCTTCACTTCAAAGTTCTTTCTCCAATATCCTTTCCAAACTCTAATATTCTGGACAGACACCAAATTTTTAAGTATAATTTTAAAAATGTGAGACACAACTGAAACACAGATCCAAATGTTATCCAGTACAAAATCAAGTTTGGCTATTATATTACTAGAAAACACAGGGATAAAGTGTATGTTTAAATAGTCATGTCTCTGATACCTCCACCAAACAACACTTGATGTATCCTGTCATTTTCTGTGAAGGTGCCATAAACTGCCAGCTACTTATGACACTCAGCAAACCATTATTTCTGGAACTTTATGCAGACATTATTCTAAAGGCTAACAGTTTAGTAGTCTGAATAGTACGATGCTTCCCCACACTGCCTTCTTACATGGCTCTTTGCCCCTCACCTAACTCCTACCCTAGTTCCTGTGCAACAGTGGCGTTTTCCAAATAAGGATCACATTTCAAGGTAACAAGCACGAAATAAATCTTTTGGTATTTGGAAATGTTCTAAGATTTTATTTTTTTTAAAGATTTTATTTATTTATTTGACAGACAGAGACCACAAGCAGGCAGAGAGGCAGCAGAGAGAGAGGAGGAAGCAGGCTCCCTGCTGAGCAGAGAGCCCAATGTGGGGCTCGATCCCAGGACCCTGGGATCACGGCCCAAGCCGAAGGCAGAGGCTTTAACCCACTGAGCCACCCAGGCACCCCAATGTTCTAAGATTTTAAAAGACAAAATTCTTCTAAAAGTCAATTATGAAGAGTTCTATTTTACTTTACTTTTAGAAAAAGATTTTATTTATTTGACAGAGAGAGAGAGACAGCAAGCACAGGCAAGAGGAGTAGGAGAGGGAGAAGCAGGCTTCCCACTGAGAAAAGAGCTGAATGTGGAGCTCAACCCCAGTATTCTGGGATCATGACCTGAGTCAAAGGCAGACTGAGCCAATCAGGTGCCCCTGAAGAGTTCTATTTTAAGTTAAAACAAAAAACAAAAACAAACAAACAAAAAAATCCTGGCTTTTTTTTAAATTATTTTTTAGAACTTTTTGTTTGTTTTTTTAAATGGAGTACACATGAATCCAATACACCACCAGGGCTGGAGAAAAGACACATTGAATTTGGGATGTTAAGGTTGATGAGTAACATATAATCTTTCCTGGGCCAGCTTCTTACACTTATATTTTTCTTCATTCAAGCACCTGCTTTGTTCCTACTAATAACAAGGAATGCATTCACAGTGCCTCTAGGCTAAAGTGTGCCTGTGAAGCACCCAGGAATCTGGTGCAAATGGTAGATAAGGATTCAGTAGGTCTGGGATGGGGCAGAATCCTGCGTTTCTAACAGGTGTCCAAAACCCAGCTTTAAAGGAAAAACGTGAATTAAACTCTACTATTTGGAGGCAAATAGAGTCCCTGCTTATAAAATCCATTTAAAAATATTTCAACAAGGGACATCTGGGTGGCTCAGTTGGTTAACCATCTAACTCTTGATTTTGGCTCAGGTCATTATCTCAAGGTTGTGAGATCAAGCCCCAGGTTCGGCTCTGTACTGGGCGTGGAGCCTGCTTAAGATTCTCTCTACCGTTCTTTCTCTGCCTCTTCCCCCACTTGAACTCTCTCTCTCTCTTTCAAATAAATAAATTAATTAAATCTTAGAAAAAGAAAGCAATGAAATAAAACAATTAAAAAATATTTTGAGGGTTGCCTGGGTGGCTCAGTGGGTTAAAGCCTCTGCCTTCGGCTCAGGTCATGATCCCGGGGTCCTGGGATCGAGCCCCACGTCAGGCTCTTTGCTTGCCAGGGAACCTGTTTCCTCCTCTCTCTCTCTGCCTGCCTCTCTGCCTACTTGTGATCTCTGTCTGTCAAATAAATAAAAATCTTTAAAAAAAAAAAAATTTTGACAAGGTGCTCCTTAAAGGAAAAGTCTAGTATTTATTTTAGGAAAATTTACAATGATATGTTTATAGAACAAGATATTCAAGGCTCTTATTAACTGCATCTTCCATAGTACCAATCTGGAAATCCTTTTCTTGCTATTTTTTTTTTCACTATGGCCTTTCTATAAATGGTGAGAAAGCATACTTATAGAAATTAGGCATAATTACCCCATGAGATGCTCTGTTGTTCCTTAGAACTGAGGGAAGTTTCACGATATGTTAATTTTGGAAATTCTAAGACTTTATTAGATGCTACGAGACCATTACATGTAGTTTAGTCTCACAGCAGTGGTATCTATACAGTCTGCTATCTCTGAGGAGGACATCAGCCATTGAAGACTATTATTAGCTTGAAGAATTGAATTATCTTTAATGTAAACAAACATGTGGAACCACACAGTAAACATTTATAGACAAGAAGACGAATCTAATGACATTCATTTGGCCTTTGGAGAAGATGCATTTGGGGCATTTTTCATTTTATAAAGGAGAATTGAATCCAAACATTGTTCATAAGGGAACACTAAAGCTCTAAAAGTACATAAGAGAGCCAAGTCAGACATTTTAATATTTATATGTTCTTTTAGGGAAATTGTTCTGGTTCTTGCAGATGATTAATAATACCTGCTGCATTTGCATAATTCATGGCTTTAAATAATTAACAGGATTATAATTATATTCATAATTCTTTATCAATTGAAGTTAATAACTTTGGTCTGCTGTAATGTGCTATGTTATTGAACTAAAAGCTGTACTTCAAAACAATGATTCTAGTTAATATTAGCAACACACATTACATATCTAGACCTTTCTTTATGCACCCCAGTCAGTGATAAATGAGTATATTGTGTAAATCCCTCAATATTCAATGAGAAGAATAAAGGCAGTTGGACATCTGGAAATTTGTCTATATTAAAGTATAAATATAAATACTTGTATCTATAGAGATCAGTCTATATCTGTAGTAAATATATGGTGATATAGATATAAAATATGCATTCATTTTTGCAAAAAAAACAAGATAGATTTCTTATTTCAGGATATATGATAGGTAAGAAACAGCATATGTGTTTTATTCAAAAATTGTAAAGATATACAAGATACAACAGTTTGTATATAATCTACCAGTAGATGGGTCACCCACTGACCTTTGGTGAAAAGGTATATTTACCTCAAGATGTGACAAATTTTGTTAAAAAGGAATATTCTTTTTTTTTAAATATGTGTGTATAGAGTGACTAAACTATTATACTAAAAATCCAAATAATATAGAAATATAAAGCTTTCAACTTCTATCCTCCATTCTACTTCCACCAATAATAAAGTCTAGAAGTATTTAGTCTACTGTTTTGATTTATTCATTCATTAGCTATAATGGCCTCATCCATGACTGGAATTCAAATGCAAGAGGTGCTTTAAATTTAGAAGATGTAGGGGTGCCCAACTGGTTCAGGTGGAAAAGTGAGTGACTCTTGATCTCAATGTTGTGAGTTTGAACCTCACATTGGGTATAGAGATTAGTTAAAAATAAAATAGTTTAAAAAAAAGCAGAACATGGAATGAAAATTAGTGTGTGCTCCTTGGGGAAACAAATCTGAAACTAAGGTATCTATTTATACTCAAAAGATGTAGGAGTTACAATAACACAGATATCTTCCACATAACTAAGTTTCCTTTCAAGTAGCTTATAATGTATCTTGGATGTTTCTTTAAAACAATATTATTAAAAAGATACTTTCAAAAGAAAAATAATTTACTCTGTGTAAACTGTATTTAAAAATACATGGAGCCTCTTTTAGCTACCTAATGGTTTTATAATATTTTTGTTGAAGTGACCTCATAAGTACAAAAGCTTTAATTGCTTACTACAAAAGACTAAATATTTTATATCAATGTATTAAATTAAAAAATGTGACCTGCTATAACCACAATAGTCCTATAGATTGTAGATATTCTGAGTCAAATTACCAACCATTATTATGTTCTGCAAGAACACATAAGGCCTATAATAACATTGAATCAGTGATTAAATAAATATTTTCCTCCTTCCCAGAGAAGCTCACTACTTTAAAAATGGATTACAATACAGAGAATATCACTTAAATTATTCATTTTAATTAAGTCATTTCCTTATTTTTCTCTTAACAGACACAGTGAATTAAGAAATTATCCATGTAAGTTTCTCATCCTAAGTACACTCTAATTCTGTAAAAATGGATTATTCCAGGGCGCCTGGGTGGCTGAGTTGGTTAAGCGACTGCCTGCGGCTCAGGTCATGATCCTGGAGTCCCGGGATCGAGTCCTGCGTCAGGCTCCCAGCTCCACGGGGAGTCTGCTTCTCCCTCTGACCTTCTCCTCGCTCATGCTCTCTCTCACTGTCTCTCTCTCTCTCTCAAATAAATAAATAAATAAAATGTTTAAAAAAATGGATTATTCCATTCTCTGCCTCCAAATTGGTAAACCACATGAAGTCAAATCAAAATAAAGATCATAAGTCTAAGTTTATTGTTTTAGTTTTAGTGTAGTTGATATTTTAATTCAAAGGCCTCAAGATATTCTAAAATATTCTAATATATTTACTGCTGAAACATTGACAATATCAGGCATGGGGTTTGGAGAGACTGATAGCAAGGAGATGGACTTCCATGCTGTTTTTTGTACTGAAAAAAGTAGAACTGATTTTGAAGAGTGACAGGTGACACACACACATATACACACTAGACACACACACACACACACATAGAGGGAGAGAGAGAGCATGAGCAAGAGTTCATGCATGAACAAGCTTGCTCGCTTTCTGTTTCCCCTTGATTATTCCTGGAAGGGTTGCAGTCAAGGTAATCTAGTAGGGTGATATAAAATGAGATGTTGGTCAATTTGAGAAAGCTTTGGAAATAATATATTTTAATTGTATAAAACTTATACTGAGATAAGTGACTCTTAATCTCACAAAACAAACTGAGGGTTGATGGGGGGAGGGGGTTGGGAGAGGGGGGTGGGGTTATGGATATTGGGGAGGGTATGTGCTATGGTGAGTGCTGTGAAGTGTGTAAACCTGGCGATTCGCAGACCTGTACCCCTGGGGATAAAAATATATGTTTATAAAGCTGTAAAAAAAGAAAAAAGAAAGGATGAATACCCAAGTTTTGTAGCAACATGGACGGGACTGGAAGAGATTATGCTGAGTGAAATAAGTCAAGCAGAGAGAGTCAATTATCATATGGTTTCACTTATTTGTGGAGCATAACAAATAGCATGGAGGACAAGGGGAGATGGAGAGGAGAAGGGAGTTGAGGGAAATTGGAATGGGAGGTGAACCATGAGAGACTATGGACTCTGAAAAACGATCTGAGAATTTTGAAGGGGTTGGGGGTGGGAGGTTGGGGGCACCAGGTGTTGGGTATTGTAGAGGGCACGGATTGCATGGAGCACTGGGTGTGGTGCAAAAATAATGAATACTGTTATGCTGAAAAAATAAAAAAATAAAAAAAAAAACATACTGAACTAGCAAATAGAATGATGGCATGTCTATTAAACTGAATACTGTATTTAAATAACATATGAATGTCTGAATCAGAATTCTTTATCTGTTGTATGTGTGTGCTCATGGTTTTCTGAATGGCAGAGGGAATTTCTTCAAAGCATTTTTTTTTTTTTGCAAAGAGATAGAATTGCAATTTACCAATGCCACTAGTTACTGGGCACCCACTCCAATACACAGGGCTCTGTTTTGACACAGACAGATAAAAAAGACATAAATATAAAAAGATAAACACAGAACGAGAGACATTTGCCACATGATAAATGCTGCAGGGAGTCAGAGGTTAGGGATTCTATCATTTTTGTGGCTAGCATAATAAAAAGAGAGTGAAGATAATAAAAATTGGATGCAAAACAGATGGCTAAGAAAACTACTCAACAGGAGAAGTGGAGAAAAACATTAAAGAGGAAGACCATTTAAGATGAGAAATAAGATGATTAGAAAACGAGAAGAAGGAGAACTAGTTTATCTAACAAAAAAAGGATTTATTCTTCACAGTACTTGTACATTCATTTAAGAAACAGAAATATTTCATTTCGGCACCATGATATTCCTGATTCATGTGGTACAATATTTATATAATGAAATAAAAATAAAAGAATAAGTAATATATAGTTGGGGACTTAACTAGCATGTAACTTCACTGATTTCTTATATGTCCAAATACATCTAAATAATGGACCTGGGAAATTTGAAAGCCACTGCACATTTTCAGCTGTTCCAAGTGTAGACCCTACATTGTGCATGTGGCTCGGGAGGAAGGATGACAACCAAATACAGTCGTTCTTGTTATTCATAGTAGTTATGTTCTATAAAGGAATTGCAAACATTGAATCAGTGAATACTGGCCTCCATATCTACCCTAGGGGGAATACAGCATTAGGTTCCTGCGAGCCTCTGCTCACATGTTTTTTAATAAATTGATCAATACAGAATCTTAATGTGTGCTTGTTTACAGACAACTTATTTAATAAATAGTTGATTCATTAACACTGAATGCACAGTCAACAGCATAACCTCAAGGCTGAACGAAGCTCATCTCATACATGTATTTTCTTTGTAAGCCACATCACAGCCTTCTCACACTTAGGAACATGAGACAGCACTTCACCACCATGCAAGGAGGCCATTTTACCCAGCAATATCAACACCAAAAAGCACAGAAATATGGCAAATATGGCCCTAAATAGACCATGAGAAGGACACGTACGAGAGCTGAAATGAGAAGGCAGAACATCCCTTTTCCTGACCTCATCTGGGAGTATACGTGTCAGGTGACTCAAATTTTTGGATATTATGTTCATATCTGAATGATGGCATAAGTGTCATGAGTCTTGATCCTGGGTTTACAAATAAATTTTAGCAAGCCACAAAACTCACAAATGTGGAGTCCATGAATAATGAAATGTCTGTATAAGCATTCAGAGTATGACTTGACTAGACCCTTTTTGTAAAACACTATACTCTTTTTAGTTGCAAATGGTTAATACTCTTCATCTCTTTTAGTTATGTTATTTGTGCAGAAAACTAAATTACAGATTTATGTATGTTGTTGACTTTCTCTAATTACCCTTTTGCGTGATCTGAATAGATTAAATGCTAGGCCAAATTGTATACCAAGCCTTTAATATCCAGGCTTTATCAAGCACCATGGTTAAGAAATACTGTTAGTTAAGTTGTGCTGGAATTTTAAGCAAAGGATTTAAAAACTCTTCAATTTACCAAGTAACTAGAATAAGAAAAATGTACAAGATAATTTCAAGAGCTTTCCTGTTACCAACTGAAGAACTATATTATTAATTCTGTCACATGCAGAACTACTTAAAACTGCAGTGTCTTCTTGTCAAGCAAAGTAGTTGCAAGAAAAATGCAAAAGAATGTAATAAATGCAGCAAATACAAAGCTGAGTTTCTAAAATGTGGAGCTTGCAAATGGACTGTAGGTGCAATTTACTTTGAAGTAGGTATAAAATCCAAATTTTAATAGCAACTGTCACCTTGTATACAAAAACCTGCTCATCAGTGAAATGAAAAACCTAGATATCCATCTGCCTTGATGATGTTTACCACGAATTTCATAATCCCAAGTCAAACCCAATATATTCTATTCACAAATTTGTTAGCTTCAGGGGAGGAAGATAGATCTGAATGTGGTGTGTTTTATAGGTGTTCAACTAAGTGTGCATACCTGTGTGTCTCAATGTGTATTTGTTGACTTGAGGGTAAGATGTGCAAGCAGTAAGATGAGTATTAATAAAGTTCATTTTAAATTATCCAAATCTATACATCTCTATGTAAACACACATGTCAAATATATACACGTTTATATTTTTATGTACATAATTTTATATTCTACCTTATTATTTTCCTATTGTTTATATTACAAGCTATTATGAACTTAGTGGCTTTTCTATAGTTTTAGAGGTCAGAAATCTGACAGTGGACTAAAATCAAGATGTCACTAAGGCTGTGTTCATTTTGGAGGCTATAGAAGGGAATTCCTTTCCTTGTCTTTTTCAACTTCTAGAAGCTGTCTGCATCCATTCCTTGGTTTATGGCTCTTTTCCTCCATCTTCAAAGCCATCAGCATAGCATCTTCCAATCTGGATCTTCCACTCTGATGCTCAGCTCTTCATTCTTCCATCTCCTTCTCTGGCTCTTTTAGGAATCTTGGTGATCTTACTGGGCCCACCCAGAAACGCAGGGTAATCTCTCCATTTCAAGATCCTTAACTTAATCACAACTACAAAGTCCCCTTTGCAACTATGCAGTAAAAATTTAACTCCTGGTGCGCCTGGGTGGCTCAGTGGGTTAAAGCCTCTGCCATCAGCTCAGGTCATGATCCCAGAGTCCTGGGATCGAGCCCCACATCTGGCTCCCTGCTCAGTGGGAAGCCTGTCCCCCCCCCCACCTACTTGTGATCTCCGTCTGTCAAATAAATAAATAAAATCTTTAAAAAAAATTAACTCAGTAGGCCCTGGTTGGTCAAAATCTACACATTCCAAAGAATGATCTAACTTCTAACTGGTTTCTAGGAGATAACTTCTAAGCCCTGGAAATACCCTGTCTGATAAAAAATGCTCTTGATTACCTCAGGCCTTGGGCCACAGTTTATAGTAACAATGTGATTTATAGTGTGGCCCTTAAGTCACACACTAGTATGACTTCCGGAGAGACTAGACACTTAGGAACTCAAGTTAGCTAGATGAGTATTCCATACCTACATTACCAACCCCAGTAAAATCTTTGAAAGCCAAGACATAGGTAAACTCTTGTCAGCAATACTTTCTGTGTGCCGCCACACATCACCAGTGAGAGAATTAAGCGCTGTCCCCATGACTCCATTGGGAGAGAATGACTGGAAGCTTGCACCTGGTCTCTCCTAGACTCTGCCTTATGCTCCTTTTGCATTTGTTGATTTTAATATTTATCCCTTTGCCTTAAAAAAACTATAAACATGAATGTATCTGCTCTTACGAATTCTGTGAGTCTTCCTAGTGAATCACTGAACCTGATGATGGTCTTAAGGATCTTCAAAGACAGCCACCTAACATAAAATATTCACAGATTCCTGAGATTAGGACATGAACCTCTTTGGGTGGCCATTATTATGCCTACCATACAACATGGACACATGACTTTTTGTACAAATGTCTTCATTTTCCTTGAGTTAATGAGTAGTTTTTAGAAATATTATCAAAAGAGCTTGGACTAGTATAATCCTTTATTGAGTCAAGATTAGGTTTTCTCTAGAAATATTTACCAACTCTTTTATAATACGCTAACTTTTACAAACTCCTCTATCCTCTACATAGAATGAAAATAAAAAGCAAAATTATAAGAAGAATGAAGATCATATTATTTTTACATTAGTTATCAATAAATGACTATGCAATCACCTTTTGCCTAGCAATAAACAATGAAAAAATATGCTCAGCTTTAATCTATGAGAACAGGTAACCAAAGGAATGAAAAGCTCAATTGACCACCAGTGACTGCAAATCAGCTATTCAGAAAACCAAATCCTCCATATCAGTATCTTGAAAGGCATGAAAAGTATTAATGTAAATTGTAACTAAAAAAGATGAAATACTGAGATAAGAGATAAGTGTGTCTCCAAGAGGAACTTTCTGCATTTATATAAATCAGATAAAACCTGACCATTATTTTTTAACCTTCTGGAAAGAGAAAATACTGTATCCAGTTTATTAAACTGTACCTGATCTCAGAGGCAAGACTTAACGCTGAAGGATGAGATGATTTACCAATTTTTCCCTGTAGTTGTGACTTCATGCTTGAAGTTATCACTGTTTTAAACTTTCCAGTAGTTTCAAGACAAACAGTAATCACGAGGCCAGAATATTCACCAACAGATGGCAAGAAAAGTAGGGAGAAAAAGATGACATGAAACAATAACAACTATTGATGTCACTGTCACTGACAAGTGAAAAGGGTCCAGGAAAATATATCATCTGTGAACTATAGGGACTATGGAAAACCAATTCCAAATGGTGTTGCATAACTCCGGGATGATAAGTAAACATGCACACACATCTTTTACTCTATAATGATTATTGGGGATAAAGGAACCAATAAGGTATCAGTTGACAAAATAACACGGTTTCCTTATGCTGCCTTCAACTGACTGTATCTAATGTTCGGTAACTTCAAGCAGTCAGGAGAGGATAGAGCAGGGTGATATAAAAATTAAAATACATATGACACTTTAAGCTATCTCTCTGAGTTTCGACAATGACATTCTTTTTTTATTTAGTGGGAGGGGCTCACATGATAGTCATCTAACCAAATATTTCAGTTACTACAAAAATCAAAGCTGCACACACATGTCCACATGAACACACTTACACACATGTGCACACACACAGACAACTACACAACATTGTGCAGAAGAAAAAAACAACACTGAACATTGGGCAACTGAAACACTGGGCTCCTTTCACAGAAGTATATCTAAGAAAGGCTATTAAGAGTCGATGGAAACTTCAAAATATTTTAAAAAATCAAATGAATTCTATCCTGACTTGCAATCCAGTTTCCATTCATTGTTTGTCTCATTTATATGTCCTCTGACATCCTTCACAATCTCAATAAAGTAAAACACTTCTCACATTTAGAAACCCTGTCATGATGCTGTAGCGATGCTTTTTCAGATTTCTTACAAGTGCTTGAGCTTTCAGCAATTCACTCTTACATAAATATTAGCCATGAGGAAAAAAAAATAACAGCATCTTATAATTATGGCTAAGGCAAAAATACCAATCCTTTCATTCCAATGAATAAATCAGAGTCATGGTGCTTTTTCATGCCAGTTAATATGACTTGCTACTGACCTCATGTCTCCATTGTCCACTGATTATAATAGTAATTTCAACAAATAGCATGGCTTTCACATGTCTGGGTAACTACAGTCTTTAATTTTTCCTTTTAAGTTGGACATATTCAATGAGGGAATCACCTGAAGGATAAAATTACCTGTATAGGCAGGATAATTGTCATACTATTACAGGTAGTTCTGCAACTAAACACTATATATTTAAACTCTCATTCTTGCCCTTTCCACATTCTTCTCTTCCTCCCCCTAATTTAATCTCTGTTTCAACTTTGTGAGATAACTGTAGATCCACATGAAGCCCTAAGAAATAATAGATAAAAATATACCCTTCACCCAGTGTCCCCCAACAGTAACATCTGTAGTGCAATATCACAATAAAGAAGTTAACAGTGATAGAAACCACTAGCCTTGGTCAGACATCACTGGGTTTATCTGAACTCTTCTGTGTGTTTTTTGTGTTAGTGTATTAGGTCTGTGCAATTTTATCACATGTTTTGATCCATATGGATACCATCACAGTTAAGATACAGAATATTTCTTTTTTTTTTTTAAGATTTTATTTATTTGTCAGAGAGAGAGAGAGAGAGAGAGAGGGAGAGAGAGCAAGCACAGGCAGACAGAATGGCAGGCAGAGGCAGAGGGAGAAGCAGGCTCCCTGATGAGCAAGGAGCCCGATGTGGGACTCGATCCCAGGACGCTGGGATCATGACCTGAGCCGAAGGCAGCTGCTTAACCAGCTGAGCCACCCAGGCGTCCCCAGAATATTTCTTTTTTAAAAAATATTTTATTTACTTACTTGAGAGAGAAAGAGAGAGCAATGAGCAGCAGGAGAGGCAGAGGGAGAAGCAGACACCCTGCTGAGCAGGGAGTCTGATATGGGGCTTGATCCCAGGACCCTGAGATCATGACCTGATCCAAAGGCAGGTGCTTAACCAACTGAGCCATGCAGGCATCCCAGTGCAAAATATTTCTATCATGGAACCTATATTCTGTCCTTTTAGAGACACAGTCCCCCTCTTACCCACCCTCCATAAGCCTTAGTAGCAACAACTATGCTCTCTAGAATCACCATTTTGTCATTTTAAGACTGCCCTATAAATGGAATATGGTATGTGACCTTTTGAGATTCTTTTTTTTTAATTTTTTTATTTTTTCAGCATAACAGTATTCATTATTTTTGCACCACACCCAGTGCTCCATGCAATCCGTGCCCTCTACAATACCCACCACCTGGTGCCCCCAACCTCCCACCCCCCACCCCTTCAAAATTCTCAGATCGTTTTTCAGAGTCCATAGTCTCTGATGGTTCACCTCCCCTTCCAATTTCCCTCAACTCCCTTCTCCTCTCCATCTCCCCTTGTCCTCCATGCTATTTGTTATGCTCCACAAATAAGTGAAACTATATGATAATTGACTCTCACTGCTTGACTTATTTCACTCAGCATAATCTCTTCCAGTCCCGTCCATGTTGCTACAAAACTTGGGTATTCATCCTTTCTTTTTTCTTTTTTTTTTTTTTTACAGCTTTATAAACATATATTTTTATCCCCAGGGGTACAGGTCTGCGAATCGCCAGGTTTACACACTTCACAGCACAAAACAAACTGAGATTAACTTTTTATCTTCAGTTTAATTCCCTTGAGATCCATGCAAGTTATTACACATGGTAAGACTTCTTTTTATGCCGAACAGGATTCCATGGTACAGATGTACCAACTTGTTGCATGATTCACTCGTTGAACAAGACTTTGTTTGCTGCCAGGTTTTGGCTACTTTACACAAAGTTGCTATGGACATTAACATACAGGTTTTCACATGAACACGCATTTTTACTTTTCTGGAGTGAAGGCTCAAGAGTCTAATTTCTGGGTCATACATAAAGCTCACGTTTTGTTTCAGAATGCTTTTTACTATTTTCCAGAGCGGCTATAACCATTGAGTATTCCTACCAGCGATGCATGAGTGATCTAGTTTTTCTGCATTCTCGTTAGCATTGTTGTCATCACTAGTTTCAATTTTAGACATTATGATATGTGTGTGGTGATACCTCATTGTTTTTATTTTTAAAATTGTATGTCTTTAATGGCAGTGATATTGAATCAGTTGCCATGTGCTTATTTGCCATCTGTGTATCTTCTTCAGCACAATGTCTGTTCATGTATTTTGCCCATTTTCTAACTGGATTTTTTGGGGGTGTGTGTGTTAATGCTGAGTTGTGAGAGGTCTTTTTATATTGTAGGTAAAAATATTTTTGCAGATATATGCTTTGTATATGCGTTTTCACCTTCTGTAGCTTTATATTTCACCCTATTAACAGATGAAAATGACTTCTTTCCTCCATCAAATTGCTTAACATCAATGTCAAAAATCAGTTGGGCATATTTAGGTCATTTCTGGACTCTATTCCTTTCAATCAATCTGTATTTATCACACCAACAGTATCACACTGTCTTGATTACTGTACCTCTATAGTATGCCTTAATACTGAGTAGAGGGATTCCTCCCACCTTTTTTTTTTTTTAGATCAATTTGCAGAAAAGTGACACATCTTTACCACGTTGTGTCTTCTAATCCATGAAAGTGGAATGTCTATGAAATTATTCAGGTCTTGATTGCTTCCATCAACATCTCATGATTTTTCAAGATATAAATCCTATACATATTTTGCTAGATTTCTACCTAAAAACTTAATTTTCTTTGAAATAAATGTAAATAAAATTGTAATTCTCTTAAAAATTTTTAAGATTACCTAAAAGTTAAAATTTCACACTCCTTTTAGCAATAATGGAAGGAAATATATAATAATATATTTTTGAGACTGTTTTTGTTCTTCTTTTAAGTGGCATTAAACCTCCCAATCAAAAATAAATCTTCATACTGATTTGAAGAGATTAAGAACTTTGATTGCTCTTAAAGGGGTAATATTGCTCTTTTACCAGAATCCATGCTCTAAAAGAAGACTGGTCAAAGGAATTTTTTAGATTTTAAGCATTAAGTATTTATTACCATACATAAAATCCTCTCATGCTGCAAACACTCTCATATTTTTCCATATATAAATTAAGAATTTTATCTTTTTGTTTCTACTCTTACATTTTAGAAAATGACAGTGTTTAAAGGTAACAATTTTCCCAGACAGCAATATTTCCAGCAATATTTATTCAGATTTGCATACACTCTCACAACTTACATCTACAATTTAATAAAATATTTTCTATTTAATTATACAAAACAAATGGATGATTGAAAGAGAAGTTTTTACTCCTGAAACTGAGTTATGCTTCCTATCAATCCTTCTTCCATTTCTCTGTTAGTTTAAATGCATACTAAGTGGTATTTGCAAAATTATTCCTAATGTTGTCTAGGCAGACATAGCACTTAATAGAGCCCACTGTCTCAGTAGGAAGGAGTCTGCCTGGTTTCAGTCAAATTTATTTGATTTAGAGTTAGGTAAATTTGATTAAATGTAGAAAAATTTATACCCATAGTTAACTCCCCAGTTGTCTATTTCTTTGCAGTCCATTACTAACAGTATAAAGATCACGTGGGATTAATAAAACTGCTACAGAAGAGAACTTTTTCACTTTTCTGACTTCAGTAAGGTAGCATATAGATTTTATATTGCAAAATCATCAGTCTATTTTCCTAAAATTTCATTATGTTTCATCTATCTTGGCCTTGATCTGTTGATTTAAGTAGCATGATATGGTGCCACTGCAGGCCCTTTTCATCCCCCCCCCACATACTGAGCACACTAAGAGTAAAGCTATTAGTTAGAATCATAAGAAATTACCATTTTCTAGGACACCCAGAAATAAACCCACAATTATATGGTCAATTAATCTTCAACAAAGGAGGAAGAATATCCAATGGAAAAAAGTCTCTTCAACAAATGGTGTTGGGAAAACCGGACAGCAACATGCGAAAGAATGAAACTGGACCACTTTCTCACACTGTACATGAAAATAAACTCAAAATGGATTAAAGATGTAATTATGAGACCTGAAACCATAAGAATTCTAGAAGAGAGCACAGGAAGTAACATCTCTCACATTGGTCATAGGAAATTTTTTCTAGGTATGTTTCCTGAGGCAAAGGAACCAAAAGCAAAATAAACTATTGAGACCACATCAAAATAAAAACCTTCTGCACAGCAAAGGAAACAGTCAGCAAAACTAAAAGACAACCTACGGAATGGGAGAAGATATTTGCACATGACATATCCAATAAAGGGTTAGTATCCAAAATATGTAAAGAATTTATACAACTCAACACCAAAACCTACAAATAAATCACTTAAAATACGGCAGTAGACATGAACAGATATTTCTCCAAAGAAGACATCCAGATGGCCAACAGACACATGAAAATGTGCTCAACATCACTGATTATCAGGGAAATGCAAATCAAAACTACAATGAGATATCATCTCACACCTATCAGCATAGCTAATATCAACACAAGAAACAAGTAGTATTGGTGAGGATATGGAGAGAAAGGAACATTTGTACACTATTGGTGCGAATGCAAATGGGCAGCCACTGTGAAAAACAGTAAGGACATTCCTCAAAAAATTTAAACTAGGACTACCCTATGATCGGGTAATTGCACTATTGGATATTTATCCAAAGAGTACAAAAACACTAATTTGAAATGATATACAGATTCTTGGGCTTATTGTAGCATTATTTACAATAGCAAAATTATGGAAGCAACCCGAGTGTCCATTGATAGATGAATGGATAAAGAAGAGGTGGTATATATACACAATGGAGTGGTATTCAGCCACAAAAAAGAAAGAAATATTGTCATTTGCAATGACATGGATGGAGCTACAGAGTATTATGCCAAGCAAAGTAAATCAGTCAAAGACAAACGCCATATGATTTCACCCATATGTAAAATTTAAGAAAGAAAACAAATGAACAAGGGAAAAAAAGAGAGAGAGAGCAAGAGGCAAACCAAGGAACAGATTCTTAACTACAGAGAACAAACTGATAGTAACCAAAGGAGATGTGGGTGGGGGAATGGGTGAAAAAGGTGAAAGGGGATTAAGAGTGCACTTACTGTGATGAGCCTAGAGAGACAGGAAAGAAAAATTCAGAGTCATCCTCCTCTTGCTGTGAACACCCCTGAGATTTATCTATCATTCTTTTTTTTACTATTTACCACATTCTACCTGCTATTATAGTTATCCATTATAAGGAATCATCATCATTACCACCTTCATCATCATCATCTTTGCTAACATCACAGAGAGAACAGATGTGAATCATATGGAAGACAAGTATTATAAGAAAATGGGCCCTGCACTCAGATAAGAAAACCTTCAACCCTTCCCTCTATTAAACTCTGACAAACTGACTTAAATGGGTAGTGTGTTCATAACGGTTTCTTTCATTTTTTTCAGTCTATTCAGCTAATTACATTGTAATCCTCTCATTAAGGTGAGGAGAGAGAATTGCTTGGGGTCACTTATAGGCCCTTTGTGAACAATAATCTGGAATAGAAAAGTAAGAAAATGTGTATTTCAGCATTATCCATGTGCAAACAATTATAATTTTTGATGAATGGGTGAGAGAGAGAGTTCAAAGACTGAATGGAATTAAAAACCACCCAGTCCTCTATACAGCAGCACAAGGATCCTCTCTTGCAGCTGTCATGATATTGTAAAGGCATAGGAAAATAGCCACACAGGGGAGTAATAGGAACTGTATCACTTTTTGCTTATAAAACTTCAGTGAAATCTTTCCCCTAAGTTAGGCTTGAACAACCTGATTGTTAGGGCATAATGGATACTATGTGCCAATGATTCCACTACATTATTTCCTTTTGAAATTCTGCTTCTTTCCCCACACTGCTGTTTTGCTTTACCACAATGTCAGGGGCCATGGCCATAAGAACAGGAGAAAGAGAGCTCAAAGGTGAAAGGGGAGTGGTGGTGATATATCACAGCAGTCATATAGTCTGAGTGTGACATTTCTCTTCTAATCATTGTCAGCTTCAAGGGCAGAAATCATCTCCGATTAATCTTTCCAAAAGCTCTCAATGCTCAGCATAAGACAGGTACTATGATTGCTGAATTTAAAGAAATTTTTCAATGGAAATGTGGGCCTCTCAAAAAATTTAGCCTTTCACATTATCCCATATAGTTCTTTGCCCCACCCCCACTGCAGGTGGTATCAGACACCCTATCTTTGTCAGAATTATGCAGCACTATTTGTGCTGTTGGATACATTCCTTTACTCAGCCTCACTTGCTATATTCAGGCATTACGAGTTTAAAACTACATGTTAGCTGTTTCCAGGTTTTAGTTAAGTAGGTAAGTAAACCAGTTTCTAGATTAATAGGGTTGGAAGAAATCACAGATAATTATCTAATACAGTAGCTTTTTACAAGTTCTAAGGGTTTGATTGCTATGCTTGTAGGGCAAAAGTGGAAACAGGTGGTTAATTTCCCTTCTCACTTTTCATCTAGAATGCCTACATTTTCAACTCATTTTTTGTGATTGTTGTTGTTGAACTTCCACATAAAATTTCTTTTAGAGAATATTTTCTGAATATTAAAAAATATGAAATCTGATCTATGGCAAAAATATGGAATATCTACTAATATCTACTTTCATCCCCATTGCATATATGTTAGTATACATGACCTTAAATAATGACATTTTTTCCCACTAGTTTTGGACAAACACAGTCCGAAAGTTTGTCACAGCACTCCTGGAAACAACTATTAAGCAACCATACATGGTGTGATGGTAGCATTTTCTCTTTTCCATTAATTTTTTTTGTCTTTAACCATATATTATTGGATGCTTCTATTTTTCATATGAAAAGACAAGACCCAGAATAGTAATGAGTACTGCCAAAAGATGATGGCATAACTGTTGTGTTACTTCTAAGGTTCCTTAATTCCCAAACCAATGCATCTTTTGATAATCGCCCTTATTATTTTCCCAAATACACTTATTTGACAAAAATGGATGAAAAATTAAGTAAGAGGTGAAACCACTGATAATATATTTTCTTGGGCTGGATTTTCCCAGAAGTAGACGCTAAGAAGAGGATTTGAATGCAAATAATTCATTTCAGAGGTGATCCAAGAAAGCACAGTAAAGAAGTGGATGACCAGAAAATGAAGCCAGCACAGTGTAACTTGATGAGCTCATTGTCACTGTGTTCAAAAGAAGCTTAATACCACTTGGGACCTCTAGGAAACAGAATTGTCTCACATGAGAGACAAAAAAAATGAGGCAATGGCCTGTCACCTCTCACTTACTCCGTGTCATGAGCAATTCCAAATGATCTTACCTCTAGAACACTTTTAGGTAGCCCTAAAGCAAATGGAAACCCTGAGACAAAGAATCGAATTGTAGTATGACGTTGGAGGCACGTATGGGAATGGTGGTTTCCCAGAATAGAGGAGAAGGCATCATGACCCCTACTACAAGGGTCTAGTAACTGTGCATGCACTGTTAGAATTATGTCACTTTGTTTGTATCTTTAGGGTAAATATGCAGCAGTGCAATTGCAGGGTCATAGGGTAGTTCTATTTTCAACATTTTGAGGAACCTCCATGCTGTTTTCCAGAGTGGTTGCACCAGCTTGCATTCCCACCAACAGTGTAGGAGGGTTCCCCTTTCTCCGCATCCTCGCCAGTATCTGGCATTTCCTGACTTGTTAATTTTAGCCATTCTGACTGGTGTGAGGTGATATCTCATGGTGGTTTTGATTTGTATTTCCCTGATGCCGAGTGATATGGAGCACTTTTTCATGTGTCTGTTGGCCATCTGGATGTCTTCTTTGCAGAAATGTCTGTTCATGTCTTCTGCCCATTTCTTGATTGGATTATTTGTTCTTTGGGTGTTGAGTTTGCTAAGTTCTTTATAGATTTTGGACACTAGCCCTTTATCTGATATGTCATTTGCAAATATCTTCTCCCATTCTGTCAGTTGTCTTTTGGTTTTGTTCACTGTTTCCTTTGCTGTGCAAAAGCTTTTGATCTTGATAAAATCCCAAAAGTTCATTTTTGCCCTTGCTTCCCTTGCCTTTGGTGATGTTCCTAGGAAGATGTTGCTGCAGCTGAGGTCGAAGAGGTTGCTGCCTGTGTTCTCCTCAAGGATTTTGATGGATTCCTTTCTCACATTGAGATCCTTCATCCATTTTGAGTCTATTTTTGTGTGTGGTGTAAGGAAATGATCCAATTTCATTTTTCTGCATGTGGCTGTCCAATTTTCCCAACACCATTTATTTAAGAGGCTGTCTTTTTTCCATTGGACATTCTTTCCTGCTTTGTCGAAGATGAGTTGACCATAGAGTTGAGGGTCCATTTCTGGGCTCTCTATTCTGTTCCATTGATCTATGTGTCTGTTTTTGTGCCAGTACCATGCTGTCTTGATGATGACAGCTTTGTAATAGAGCTTGAAGTCCGGAATTGTGATGCCACCAACTTTGGCTTTCTTTTTCAATATTCCTTTGGCTATTCGAGGTCTTTTCTGGTTCCATATAAATTTTAGGATTATTTGTTCCATTTCTTTGAAAAAAAATGGATGGTACTTTGATAGGAATTGCATTAAATGTGTAGATTGCTTTAGGTAGCATAGACATTTTCACAATATTTGTTCTTCCAATCCAGGAGCATGGAACATTTTTCCATTTCTTTGTGTCTTCCTCAATTTCTTTCATGAGTTCTTTATAGTTTTCTGAGTATAGATTCTTAGTCTCTTTGGTTAGGTTTATTCCTAGGTATCTTAGTGATCTGAAGGGGCACGTGCACCCGAATGTTTATAGCAGCAATGTCTACAATAGCCAAACTATGGAAAGAACCTAGATGTCCATCTACAGACGAATGGATAAAGAAGATGTGGTATATATACACAATGGAATACTATGCAGCCATCAAAAGAAATGAAATCTTGCCATTTGTGACGATGTGGATGGAACTAGAGGGTATCATGCTTAGCGAAATAAGTCAATCGGAGAAAGACAACTATCATATGATCTCCCTGATATGAGGGAGAGGAGATGCAACATGGGGGGTTGAGGGGGTAGGAGAAGAGTAAATGAAACAAGATGGGATTGGGAGGGAGACAAACCATAAGTGACTCTTAATCTCACAAAACAAACTGAGGGTTGATGGGGGGAAGGGGTTGGGAGAGGGGGTGGGGTTATGGATATTGGGGAGGGTATGTGCTATGGTGAGTGCTGTGAAGTGTGTAAACCTGGCGATTCGCAGACCTGTCCCCCTGGGGATAAAAATATATGTTTATAAAGCTGTAAAAAAAAAAAAAAGAAAAAGTAAAAAGAAAGGATGAATACCCAAGTTTTGTAGCAACATGGACGGGACTGGAAGAGATTATGCTGAGTGAAATAAGTCAAGCAGAGAGAGTCAATTATCATATGGTTTCACTTATTTGTGGAGCATAACAAATAGCATGGAGGACAAGGGGAGCTGGAGAGGAGAAGGGAGTTGAGGGAAATTGGAAGGGGAGGTGAACCATGAGAGACTATGGACTCTGAAAAACGATCTGAGAATTTTGAAGGGGTGGGGGGTGGGAGGTTGGGGGCACCAGGTGTTGGGTATTGTAGAGGGCACGGATTGCATGGAGCACTGTGTGGTGCAAAAATAATGAATACTGTTATGCTGAAAAAATAAAAAATTAAAAAAAAAAAGAAGTATGTCACTTTAATTGCTTTCAAAAGAATGAAATAAACTTTCAGTTTGGTTGATATGATACTATACTTGAAATAAAAAAAATTTATAAGACATAATCATTATTAGAATGTTAGCTAATTTATTATTAATTACATTGTATTTGTAGTAGAATGAGCCCTAATGTGTACAAATTTTCTCAACCTTCAGAGAAGGTCCCATTTTATATGTGAAATATTTCTGGTACAAATGGGCTACTATTTCAATCAATTTAAAGCACCAGCAAATCTACCTGGTTGGAAAAGGTTTCTACCTGGAGCTTCTGCTCATCTGTCCCATATTGGCTGACACCAGCACACTCACTGACATAGTGATGGAGGTCATTGGTCTATACCATGGCCAATCCTTTCATTTTTCCCACATATTAAAGACCAGCATTTATTCTCTAGCTCTGCTACATTATAGATTGTAAAGATTTTCCTTTGATTCATTTGGACACAAATGATTATCAAGAGGCATTATTATTTCAAAAATGGAAAACAAGCAGTCATCTATAAGACATTCCTTTAATAAACAATCAGAGACTTTGAATGCATTCTTGCTAGAGATTATGGCTCCACGCTGCTTTACCTTTCATCCAACCCACTGTTGTATCCAAAGTCAATGTCTAGTCATAGACTACACAGCAAGTGCCATCACATTTACAATGTTTTATAAATGTAGTCCCAATATTTTATTTTTCTGAACAATACAGTGAAATGTACCATCTTCTTTGGTTACTCTAACTCTACAAATGATTGTTTCATTTTCTAATAAATACTGTAAGGTGCACAAATGAATTATGTCAATGTATTTCTTAAACACAGTCCACTAAATTCCACTACATGTGAAAAGGACTGTATATAAATACCCATACAGAATGAATAAAAATTTTATGAAAAACATCAAAATAAATAACCAAATATGCATAGCTCCTGGTCTGTGGCTTCTTGTCACAGAGAACTGTAAAGAATGGATAAATCTGGAACCACTTTGCTACACATTCATGTATTTCTGAAATTTTTCCCTCCATAGAGATGATTTAACAGATTATAAAAAACTAAATTTGTCCACTTCTTCATTAATTCCCTAATATCACAAAGCTGTGTATTAGAGCAAGGGGTATTGTGAACATCCCACATAACTGGACACATCCATTGAATTCTTACTCTCTTTTCAGCTCCCAGGAACTTGTGACATGGCCAACAGTCCAGATGTGGCCCTGAGGTTTTGGCTATAAACCAATCACACGAGTTCTGCTGTTCTACTGCTGCCATTGTATATCCCCTACTTTCCAAACTCAAATCCTTTTGAATGTGAGGTTCTCATTTCCTACTGAAAATTCCGTGGGGAAATGAAATTGGAGATATGCTTTTTTTTAAAAAAGATTTTATTTATTTATTTGACAGACAGGGATCACAAGTAGGCAGAGAGGCAGGCAGAGAGAGAGGAAGGGAAGCAGTCTCCCTGCTGAGCAGAGAGCCCAATACGGGACTCGATCCCAGGACCCTGAGATCATGACCTGAGCCAAAGGCAGAGGCTTTAACCCACTGACCCATCCAGGCACTCCGGGAGATATAGTTTTAACTGCAGGAATACTTTACAACAACCATGATATATAGCACAGCCGGGGGCCATCATTTCCTACACTTGATCTTAGCCAAAAGGCTGAGAATCAATACAGTCCATAATTTCCTATGAGTGACAGAAGAAGGAATCAAGGGGCACCTGGGTGGTTTAGTTGGTTAAGGCTGTCTTCAGCTCATGTCATGATCTTGGAGTGCCAGGATCGAGCCCCGTGTCAGGCTCCCCAGGGAGTCTGCTTCTCTCTCTCTCCCTCTGCTGTTCCCCACTCACGCTCTTTCTCTTTCGTTCACTCGCTCTCTCAAATAAATAAAATCTTAAAAGAAAGAAGGACTCAAATGACCACATTTTCACTTTGTTTTACTTTATTATATGCCTGAACTTGTTTACCTTAAATGTAACTGTCATTTTACTCTTCTGTGATCCTACTTGATCATTTTATTCAATTATTTTTATTGGTTTCTTGGTGGGTAATTTGAGTGACTTAAGACCTCAGGTGGAGGTAATGTGTTAATCACAAAGGAAATAAGCTTTAAAGTACTGCACTCTATACGTTTCCAATATGTAGGATAACCATTATACCATCAAAGCTAAATATGCCAAGTTCCACCAGCACAGAATACACCAAAATCATAACTTGGCCTGACTTATCTATTAAGGACACTGGAGTGAAGAAGGGTGAAATAAAAATAATGCTCTCATAGGATTGAAAGAAATCTTATTACCTCTGGGTTTGTAATTCATACCAACTGTAAGTAAAATTTGAGTCACTCTTTCCCCAGGTGCTTTGCAAAGGATAAAGCAGGAAAGGAGAACTCATAGTCTTTAGGCACCAATAATCTATGTAAATAAACAACCTGAAAATTATAGCAGAGTCCCTAAGCAGGGACACAGATATGAGAAGGATGCTACATGAGTATACACAGGGGTGCATGATTGAGCCAAAGATGAAAAGGCACTATTGACACTATCCAGGAGAATTACACAATGTGCAACAAGGGAATATGTGGGAGTAAGAATTGTTTTAGAGTGTGAAGTAGGGTCAACATACTCAAAGGCACAAAGCAGGGAAGCGTGTTCCACTGAGACAACTGTTCATAAGACTAGGGTAAGGCAGGACACCTGGGTGGCTCACCTGTTGGTTAAGCTTCTACCTTTGGCTCAAGTCATGATCTCCAGGTCCTGGGATGGAGCCCCATATCAGTCTCCCAGCTTAGTGGGGAGTCTGTTTCTCCCTTTCCCTCTGCCTCTCCCCGTGCTTGTGCTCTTTCTGTCTTTCTCAAATGTATAAATAAAATCTTTTAAAAAAAACACTGGGGTAAGGCATTTATATGGTGGCTGAAAAATCAGACCCAACATCAAGGCAGGAAAACTGTGGTAAGGGGCCTTTTCTTCCATACAAGTTATTTGAATTAGATCCTAAAAGCAATGGAAAGCCACCTGTGGATTTAAGTAGGGGAGTCACATATTAAATTTGGCTTTTGAGAGATATAAACCTAGCAGACTCCGTGAAGAGCAAACAGGAGTGACCCAAGACCCACAGGTATGTTAGGAAGCTATCATAGTACTCAAAGTGAGTTACCAGGATCTGAACTAAGGCAGTGACTGCATGTCATCTGGGAAGCAGAGAGCAAAGCCCACAGAAACCTAAAACACAAAGAGACCTGGATCTGAATGAAGAGAAAATAATACTTCTTACTAAAGTTAGTGCATATGCTTATTATGTGTATATAATAAACATCAGTGTTCTGTTAATTGTAAAGTTCTCTACACTTAGGCAATTACTACTACCAAATGCCTATGAATTAGAGATCCTGGGTGTAAACCCATCCCTCTTTGTTCAGACCCAGTAAAATAATCACAGAATTATTGTTTAAAAGTGCTTCTCACATTCAGGACAAAAAGAACATGCTAGGTAACTCATGTAGATTTAGATTTCTAGATGGAGGCACCAGTATGAGTCTGCTCTGTGTGAAACCAGGGAGGTGTAGCAAGGGAACTCACTCTGGCAAAGGATTAGAAGCACACTGATTCTCAGCCATCTGTAGAAAGGTTCTTCCATGAACAGGAACAAGAAATATCTGGAAGTAAAATCTAGGTGAGAAATAATCACATCCTAGAATAAACTGCTCAAAGGAATTGAAATTGAAGACTCTTAAAATAGGCCTGGCCTCTTAACAGAAGAAAATTCAGCTAAAATGTCATCTATGGATATGAACCTACCTGTCAGTATTTAGGTTGTTCCATTATCAAGAATTCAGTTCAATGAAATTAATAAAGTCAACACCAAAAAAATGATGGCTCTGATTACCACTTTGAAAAGGAACACAAAAATGAGATATTTGAATGAGATTAAAGACTGAGAACATCCATAAGACCTACTGCAGAAGCAGTAGAAGCAGGTAGTGCCCTAAACTTCAATTGTCATATTAGTGTCCTTCCAAGCATGTAGAGTGTAATCATGCACAGAGTGCAATGTTTGAAATTTGATAAATCTGGTTAAATTTCTAGCTATCTCACAAGTAGTTTAAAGTCACAGAGGCTCACTTTCTAGATCAGTAATATTGCAATAACAAAACTTATGTTGGGGTTGTTCAAAATACTATCTAAAATAATGCATGAAAAGTACCAAGTACTGCCTCTAGAATATACATTTTTTTCAATAAACATTAGGTATTATTGCATTAGCAATCGTGTTTTGCAACCTAAATGTTCTCTCATTTGAAAGAAAAATATTCCAAAAAATAACATTCTTATTAATTCACCATGGAAAAACCAGACTTTCTTGAATTTGAACTAAATGTTGAATGAGAAGACAGAAATTACAAGAATAAATACGAGGACAAGCTGAATGCAATAATAAGGATATGAAAGAGGACAAATAAAATCTGACACCAAAAAGAAATCAAACTTTAAATTTTGCATGGCCATGCTATTCAACATTTGGGTACTTGGGGATATTTCTGTTCAGAGAATCAATGAGATGAATCATGGGTCACCATATTTGCTATTACAATAACTGTATCATGCATTTCTTGGCCTTTCTAGACAAACAACGAGTTTGAGTCACCATATTAGAAGGGACTTAAAATTCTACATGGTTTAACAAAAAAACTCATACTTCAGTGTTGAGAGACTTCTGTTCTATCTCTGGTCTTACTCCTAACTGCAAGGAGTTTTAAGCAAGTGACTTTATCTCTATAGATCCCAGTTTCCTCACCTTTCAAATTAAGAGACTAGAAAAAAAATTAAGAGATTGGACTAAGTATTCTTTAAGAGTCTCTGGGCTTTAAATTCTAGGCTTCTACAAGATGTATTTATCTAGATGTGGGCAATAAATATAATAAACACAATGTTCACATTGAGAAAAAAACTCCACATCAATAAAAAATACATGGAATCTCAACAGAAAATTAAGGATGAAACTACTACAGTCTCCATACTAAAATAAGCCACTTCAAAGTGCTCTCCAACTCATTAGTCATTAGAAAAAAGGGAAATCAAATGACAATGAGATACTACAGCATAACAACCAGATAGCTAAAATTAGACAATGGTAATACTAATTATTGGCAACAATATCCAAAGCTTTCATAAACTAATGGTTAATAAATTGGTTTACTAACGTTAAAAAACTACTTAGCGTTATCAACGAAAGGCAGGTACTTGGATATTCAGTGACCCGGGAATTTCTCTTCTTGATATTCACAAAAGTGCATGTGTATGTGTGAAATGTACAACAATGTTCAGAGTAGCGGAGTTTTTAGAGGGCCCAAGTTTAATAAACCCACATGTCCATCAACAGTAAATGGAGTAGGCAAATTATGGTACATTCATGTGATGACATACTATACAACCTTGAAAATGACTGAAACACAACTACAAGCAACATAATAGATAAATACAAATATTATGATGAGAAACAGAAGTCAGACACAACAGAGGACGTACTACATATTCCCAATAAAATAAATTTTATGCTGAGTGAAATAAGTCAAGCAGAGAGAGTCAATTATCATATGGTTTCACTTATTTGTGGAGCATAACAAATAGCATGGAGGACAAGGGGAGATGGAGAGGAGAAGGGAGTTGAGGGAAATTGGAAGGGGAGGTGAACCATGAGAGACTATGGACTCTGAAAAACGATCTGAGAATTTTGAAGGGGTGGGGGGGGTGGGAGGTTGGGGGCACCAGGTGGTGGGTATTGTAGAGGGCACGGATTGCATGGAGCACTGGGTGTGGTGCAAAAATAATGAATACTGTTATGCTGAAAAAATAAAAAAATTAAAAAAAAAAGAAATAGCCTATGAATGGTATGTCAGAAGTCAGTATGACACTTTTCATTGGGCAAGTATAGACTGAGAAAGGGTGAAACTGAGGTTTGGGGATGCTGGTAATATTATTTTCTCACTTTGAGTAATCACTGGGATGTTCTCACTCTGTGAAAATTCATGAAGTTGCAGTTACTGATTTGTACACTTTTATTTATTTGTGTTATATTTCAGTAAATGAGTTTTATGAGACTGACATGCTACCTACTGTGCTAAGGAGGCACCTTCAATAAAAGAGTTTTAAAAACCAAGCCACACAGAATTGCTTTCACCTACAAAGGAAAATTGGTACAGTAAAGAATGTTGGGAGGGAATTTTCCTTGCCTTTACCCTATACATCTAAATTACTTCAGAGAGTCAGAAACAGAGAGAGATGCACATACATGCATGGATGGACTCATGTGCACACACAGAGAATTCTACTGCATGAAGAGGGAAGAGGTGTACCAGGAAAGGAAAGAGTAAGGAAGAGAAAGGATGGAGGAAAGGCTTTCTAGACTCTTCTATCATTCAGAAAATATCCTTCTTATCTTTTACTCCAAATTCTAATGCAAACATGTCTTTTTAAGGTCCTAGGAGTCAAGAGTGAAGGTGAAGACCAGTTAAATTGGATGCTGCCCAAGTTGGATGAGACCTTCGCAATTTAACACTATCTCCTCATGTTACAGGTCCATGTAGTGCTAGGCCTATCCTATATAAAATGACATCCAGTATAAAAAGCCCTCCTGTGTAATCTCTGAGGTATAATTCTGTGATAAATGTAAACACAATTGAAATATTTAGGTAGATTCTGATTAAAGATCCATATAAACTGAGATAAGACAATATGATTATTTCTCTAAAGACAGTAAATGGAAATGCTCCCAAGGATAGATGTACATAACCAACCAAGAGAAATAATTGTGGGCTTTCTTTTATAAACCTCCTGAGAGAAAGTTTGCATGGCTGGGTTCATATAGGTTGAAAAAGATGCAATATCATTGTCTGCCACTGACTTTTACAACAGTGTAAAGCTCTACCTTTTAAATCTGATTTCAGTGAAGATGGGTGATGGCTGGTAGGCCTGCTCTTCCTTATTTTGAGTGAAACTTTAAGCTACTTCACTCTTTATTTTGAATTACTAACAATTTTCACTGAATTCATGTTCTTTCCCTTTAGCCATCATTTTGGTCTTTGATCAACTTGCCAATTCTTCTCAATCACTCAAATAAGGAACCCTGGGAGCCTCTAGAGCTCATTCTCAAGCTGGCTTTTCTGTCTGGATTCACAGCCACTGTTGCCCTCTGGTTAGTAGTCACTATAGATATTTTTCTGTCTCCGGCCACATAAAGTACATTCATATCTAAATTCCTTAGGGACCATATCTTAGTCATTTTGCCCTAGTGCAGAACCTGACAGAATTTATTAATACACATTTGTTGGATGAATGGGAAGGAACAGAAACATGTCACTTCAGTTGGTGGCCTCTAATCATGTTCTGGATGACCTAATGGAGAAATGGGCTCTGCCTCTTACCACCATGGCCACTATGGCCAGCCCATGAATGGGTCAGTAGGCAGAGGGAGATGAACCTGAGATTCCTACCCAACACATTAACATTTCTATCACGGACAGCCTTTGACTCAATCTCTTCTTTACTGTACTTGTCACAGAACATAAATTAAGTCCTACATCTTGCCTAAAACCCATCAAATTTCAGGTTAACATTACCATCATTTTCCACAATCCCACTTAATTGGTGCTGTAATGCATAATTCCATCCATAATATATAAGACAGAGACATGCTTGTAAAGTCAGAATATGATGGTCCTTCAGATGGTAACCACACTAATTGTTGAGAGTCTTTGGTAATGTACTGAATTGTTGAATCACCATGCTGAACACGTGAAACTAATATATATCAACTACACTGCAATTTTTAAAAAGAGAATATGATGGTCCTTGTGTTTTATCCTGGGAGCATTACAATCAATTGTAACAATGCCATTAGCAGAGCAGATTGATGCTGCTGAGGTCTTTTTTGCCCCTACTTTTTCTTGTTTGGTAGTTGTATTTGTCTCCAGATTGCCAGACAATGACAATATTATTTGGGAACTTTGGTAGGCACTATTTACTTTTTAATGTATATGGATAGTCATTCATCTTTGTGTACTATCCAGTCTTGCAGTTCAGCCAGCCCCCCACTTTCTGTGTAAATGTTTGCCCAGGAGATTATCTCCTCATCTTTACTTTCTACAGTACTTTTGTCTAGACAATCTTTTTACCCATTTGTGTATTCTCTGCAGGGCACTTTGGACTCTGTAAGCCCAAAACCCAACAAAATTAGCTTTGTAGAAGTCAGTCATGCTAGACATACACTGGGAATGTCTTACCTTTCAAAGTAAAGTCACATTTCCAAAATCAGTACATATGTGTAATATCTCAAGTCACCTTGCGTTTACTCAGAAACCGCAATTTATATTGCAATTACTGTTTATGGTTCAAAATGTATAGTGTTATAGACAAGGTGTCCTTTCAAAAAAATATTTTTCAAAATTACCAAAGAAAGCACCACAACATTACAGCTAACTCTATTTTTTCATTTCATGTAAAGACAGTGTGAACAAGTCTTAAAAACATTTTTATTAGTATCTACAGAGTGAATTAAATTTGTGATGTTATATCTGCACAGAGAATCTATACATTTCTTAAGGTTAAAAATATAAAAAGACTTAATCTTTTAAAGCATTTAAGCACTATGACCTGTGCATAATAAATAATAAATATGTGTTGATTTAGAAAATGTCATTTGAAGTATACCTATATCCAACTCCCCCAAATTTAAATTTTCCTTCAAAAAATTATTCAATTTCTGATTCTTTGCTCACTTGTTATTATTTTATTATTTTTTTCCTTTGACCCTAACCTATAATATCTGAAGATGTCAGGATAAATGAAACGGCAACACCTGTATTAATGTAGAAACTATGTATAAAAGCTCCACAGTCAGAAAACCATCTCTGCCCTCTGGAGCTTATATTTTCCTGAAGGACATCTATATTACACAAATATTTTAAATACTTTTGGCTACTAGATAACACCTTGAAATATACTTTAAACCAAAGGGAAAAGAGAGTTCCATTTATCTCCTTTCTAAAACTAAATCACAGTGAGTTCTTACTTGCTAAACTTAAGGAGAAGGAAAAAGTGGGAAAAAAAAGGAAAACCAGTTACTTTTAAATCTCTAGGGGTTTTCGCTTTTATTATTTTAATAAAAACATGGAAAAACACAAAATCTTACCCAACAAACTCTACAAGATGTACAATTTTCAAATAAGCAGCATGCTTGTTTTACTTACTAGCGGTCTTTAGTAGAAACAGACCAAAGAGAGTATCTTGGAAGGACTGTGTACTTTCTTAATTCCCCGAGAAGCTCAGTGATTATGAGAAATGCCAGCCAGAGCTCAATATTCTTACCCTTGGAATCAAGAAAAAGATCAAAATCTTTGATAGCAATAACTAGAACTAAATTTGCCAGGGGTAGAAGTCCTCCTCTTATCAATGTCAGGGAAGAAGCAATCTTTTCCTGCAAAACGAAAAGCAAGCCAGCTAAGAAAAAGATTTGTGTGCCTACAATTACATAAAATTGAGTGGATGGTTGGAAACAATACTTTTTAAGAATCTTCTCTCTTTTTCTTTTTACCTTTACTTACATGTTCATTTCTATTTCATTCTAAGATAAAGAGGAAATGAATTTGTTTTCACACACAAAACAGCTCCCTTTTGACAGTTTCTTCTCAATTGTCTCTTTTGCCTTCCCTTAGCTTTATCCTCTTCCTTGGTGAGTCGCCCTCATCGCTCCATATCCCTAAACCAATAGGAAGAATTTCCTTCAGACCCTTAAGCCTCGTATCTGTTACCATAGAGACAGGCATCACAAGATAGCTGCTCAGTAACATCCTCATGGAAATAAAATAAGAATCTTATGGGTTTTACAGGAATTTCCAGTGCTACCAGTGAGCAGAAATGATACCCTGCCCTGGGAAAAAAAATATGCAGACATTTTAGTTTCACAATCGTGGAATTATGCACACTGTCATTTCCAACGATAAATCCAGACTCCCTTAATTTTATGCTTAGTACCTGATTATTGTTTCTCATATGATTTGGAAAAAAAAAAATCCCTTCTCTTATATCCACGTGTTCAGGGAAATACAAACATCTCTCTGCTAACTTTTAACTCTAGCATGTCTTTCAATCATATTCTAACAGCCTCCACTGTTCTTTTATATCACAATGCACAGATTTTTATTTTGCTATTCTCTGGTCCCCTCTGGACCACATTTGATCAAGAAAACCCTCATCTTTTCTAAACATTGACAACCTGTCCAGAATTTGGTAAGGCAAAAGCTGCTTACAGAATTCATAGACCTATGAAGAGGGGAAATGATAGCTACAAGAAATGATTTCCACTCACTTTACTTGTTTTCCATAGACTTCTGCACTTTCAGGAAGTCTACTGAAATCACATCCTATCTGAAGAGGAACCATACAAATAACTGAATCCGAGAAAATAAGATAAGCTCAGCAAAATCCATGGGCCTAGGCAAAGCAGATGACTGCTGAGACCTCCAATTTTCTCCTCCTGACATTAAATAATAAACATTCCTCTGCAAGTCAAATCTCTCAATATAGTAACAGCCAAAATGGTCCCATCAGGAACTCCTCAGCTGTATATATGAACCACTTTTCCAAATCTGTAGTACTTCAATGCTATGGATGGTTGTAATTCTGCTTATGGTCTCTGCATGATATTTAACTGTGACCTAGCTTATTTCAGACAATCCACTTAAGGAGCAAAAAGTGAAGTTCTCATACAGTTTAGAGTTGAGGCTACAAACTCTTGCTACCAAGGTCCAGAGAGTGAATCGTTTTGGCTTTGTGGCCCCTGTGCTCTCTGTCCTAACTATTTCACAGCTGTGTGGGCATGATAACTGCCTTACACAATATGTCGATAAACAGGTATGGCTATCTCCCACTAAAACTTTATTAATAGACAATGAAATGGAAAGTCCATATAATTTTCATATGTCACAAAATATTACCCATCTTTTTTTTTTAAAGATTTTATTTATTTATTTCACAGAGAGAGATCACAAGTAGGCAGAGAGGCAGGCAGAGAGAGAAATAGAGGAGGAAGCAGGCTCTCTGCTGAGCAGAGAGCCCAATGCGGGACTCGATCCCAGGACCCTGAGATCATGACCCGAGCCGAAGGCAGAGACTTAACCCACTGAGCCACCCAGGTACCCCTATTAACCATCTTCTAAAAAACTTATTCAGAAATGTAAAGGCCATCGTCAGCTGGCTGGCCAAACAGAAAGAGATGTGGCACATGAGCCACCATTGGCTGACTCCTAGCCTGGAGGGTTCCAGAGGAGTTAGCAGAAACATGCAATGAAAGAACTGAAAAGGGGAATACATTTTTCATGAAATGATTAGGATCACAGATTCTCAAAATTAGAAATTATATCAGACATCTCCTTCAATTTCTCGTTAGTGCAGGAAATCAACTCCTAGCCCTGAACACTTTTCAAACAAGGAATACCGTACCTCACAAAGTAGTCATTTCTCTGCTTATACAATTAATTGGAAGATGATCTTTTGTTCTTCCAGAGAGATACAAATGAGTTTAAACCCTCTTTTACATTATAGCCCTTTAATATTTGAAGAAAGTTCACCTTTTTCTTGTTCATTCAAGGATTCTTCAACTTTTCCCTTTTCTGGTACCTTCGATGCCCCTCAAACGTTATTATTCCTACCACCTTTCACCATCCAGACATTGTTCACTGAATACTCTCCCAAATGTTAAAGTTCCTGAGACCATGATGTTCTTCTTAAAAAAAAAAAAAAGGGGACGCCTGGGTGGCTCAGTTGGTTAAGCAGCTGCCTTCGGCTCAGGTCATGATCCCAGCATCCTGGGATCGAGTCCCACATCGGGCTCCTTGCTTGGCGGGGAGCCTGCTTCTCCCTCTGCCTCTGCCTGCCATTCTGTCCGCCTGTGCTCGCTCTCTCTCCCTCTCTCTCTGACAAATAATAAAAAAAAAAAAATCTTAAAAAAAAAAAAGTTCCTGGGGCGCCTGGGTGGCTCAGTGGGTTAAAGCCTCTGCCTTTGGCTCAGGTCATGATCCCAGGGTCCTGGAATCGAGCCCCGCATAGGGCTCTCTGCTCTGTGGAGAGCCTGCTTCCTCCTCTCTCTCTCTGCCTGCCTCTCTGCCTACTTGTGATCTCTGTCAAATACATAAATAAAATCTTTAAAAAAAAAAGTTCCTTCTAAAATGTGTTCTTTTTTGTTTCCTTCCTAAAAGGATACATGCCCAACAATATCTCTGTTTTATTTTGTTTCCATGCCATATGAGACTATGACTGATATTAAAGCTAAGGCCAACAAAATCATTAACTCTTTTTCAATGAATTATTGCTAAGCTTTAACTCTCCCATATTGTACTTGAATTGATTTTTGGACCTTAGAGCAGGATCTTATTCCAATTAAGATTCATCTTTTTGGTCTCATTGCATTTTCCAGGTGGTCATAAGCCTTCAGTACTCGAATAATTCAATATATCTGTTCTCCTCTCCAGCTAAACTATTTTGATCTTCCTTCATGTTTTGGATATAATATTTCACAAACCAAGCAGGGCCAATGTCAGAATTACAGGGCACACTATGAGAAATTAGGTCCAAATCAGATAGAGCCAAATGAATAGAACTATATCATAGTCCTGTGAGAGGATGCTTCCTGGTTTACAATGATTCAATTAATGCACCAAAGGCAGAATAATTTAGTAATTTAATTAATCTTTCAGACATATCAAATGGAAAACATTTCTCCATCTTGACTAAAGCATAAATATCTTCAGCAAATCCCACAGTATAATCAAAACAACCCACTGTTTCATAGAACCTTGGAGAACTGTGGTTTATGTTATCTTTTTCCTCATTCTAAACCAGCCCATCTTCCTCGGAATTTTTTGCTAATTCCCACTGAGGGAAAAATAATGCTTATTTTTCTAAAAAAAAAAAATAGTCCAATGTGAGGAGTTATTTAAATCCCCACCCTAATTATGGGCTTCTTTCCTTCTTGCTCATTTTGGTGTGTTAACTCCAGGATCAATTGGAAATACTGTCATGGCACTCTCTTTTTATATAGTTTTGATTCTTTTGTCATATGTATGTGTGTGTCTAAGGGTGCGTGCACAAACGCCCAAGTGGTTTGTTTTTATTTGCTTTTTCCTTCTTCAGATTTAGATGATATGAGAATTCGAGAATAATAGGAAGAAACAAGCTTCTCAGGAAAAAGATTTTAAAGAATTTTTTTTCCATATTGTCATTTTTATTGATGCAGAAACAGCATTTCACTAATATTCAACACATTTTCACAATAAAAGTCACTTTTTAAACAAGGAATAGAAGGTATATTGGTTAGCCAGAGCTGTCACCACAAAATGTCACAGACTGAATGGCTCAAAGAACAGAAATTTATATTTTCAGTTTGGAAATATTTCTTAACTAATAGCGTTTCCCCTTGCTCATCTTTCTGGATGCAGGGATACATCTGAAGGTGGGCAACTCAATCACAAGTGGGCATTTTCACTGCACACTATTCCCATTAAAGAAAAACTCAGGAACATTATTGAATTAAAAATAATGATGCTTAATTAGATTTTTACCTAAAAGAGAAAAGTAATGGCGACAGCTGCTTTGACAGTATGAACACCTCGGGAAAAACAATCCAGGTTTGTAGAGAATCGGGTGAAACTCACAGAGATTTGAACAAGTAACCAATTCCATATTAAAAATATATATATTTAAATGGTTATAGTCCATTTCGCCTGTTCCATCCCTTTTACACAGTCTGTCTGTTTTCATGCATTTCTTCCTCATTTTTTTCTCCCTTGAACCTCCTCAGAAAACACAGAATTAAGCAACTGGGATTTGGAGACTTCACATGGTCCCATCACTTTGCATGCTAATCATGTTTCCGAGCTAGAAAGATTGGCCAGCATTTCCAACTCTTACGAAGACATTAACCAAGAAGGGTATGCCTGCTCTTCAGGTGTGTGGCCCAAAGCCTTTAAGATTTCATTAATAATCAACAGCTGGTGCCACCTAGCGTCTGTCCTCTCCATTCATCAGTGGAATCAAATACAGAGGACTTCCTAGTTTGAAATTAAGCAGCCTGAACTACAAACAAAAAAACCACAGTTTGGGGGAGTCCAGTGGCTGATTTAAATTACACTATCTTCATTGAAAGGAAAACCTTCTTTTTGTAAAGTAACTATGGTAACAGGAGTGTGAGGCTAACAGGAATCTCGAATTTTTCCTCACAAGAGACAACTCACAAAAGGAGAGTCCCACTAAATACGTAATGCAAAAGAGTTTTTCAGACTTGAACTGTCACTTAAAATGGTTATAAAGTTGGGAAATAAAACTGACAGAAAAGAACTGCATTTTAAACAAAAGTATAGACATAGCTGATTTTTTGTCAACCAACCAAGAAATAACCCTCTATCATCTGGATGCAAAATTCTCTGCCAGTCTTTGAGCTTCCCAAAGATTAAACAAGTACTGTGACAGACTGTAGAAAGGCACATACAAGCACTCAGCAGTATGAACAGGAAATAATTAGGTTGTCTGAACCGCACTATTTAAAATATGTTTGCTGCTAAAGCCATACATCCAGAAAACTATTTTCTTTCATGGTCTATGTATGGATTATGGATTTTATATTCACCCACAGTCGTGTATGCTTCAAGGTTAAAAAGTACTCATCCAAATGTATGACAATCTTTCAAAACATAAGTTAGTAATTAATTTGGATGAATCCAAGTAGTATAACTAGCCCATCAGTTTCTAATTGATTCACCACTATTGAAATACATGTTGGTTTAAGTCACTCTTTCTAAGAGGAATATGTAATTGAAAAACATGGACTAACATTCAGGGAAAAAAGTTACGTAACAGCCAGTAGTGTTCCTTGACCAGACTGACTGGGATATTACAATTACTACAGAAAAGACATAGCACATATGAGCAATACTGTATACACCGAAAGGTCATACTAGATGTTCATACGTGAAAGTCTATTAACTTGGATGATTTAGCTACTCAGGTTATTGGAGAGACTGGGCAGAGAGCTGAGAGATTTTGTATCATATAGATAATTAACAACCATGCTTTTCACACTCCAGAAAATTTATTTCTATATTATTTAACATGTGTTTTAAACAATCACTTGTTAAAAACAGCTTTGAATGTTTTATTTTCGTGTTACCCTAGTGGTGATAAAAATTATTTCAATATGTTCGGTCCGATATATACTCACTGACATACCCCCACAACAGCATCTGAAGACAGAATATGGAAATGATGCTTAGTTTCCACAAAAAGCTTAAATTGTTCCCCTTTTCCCAAAAACTTTATTTTTGGAGCCAGATATAGTCCAGGCTCATGCTTTATTTGTTTAAAAGTACTTATAAGTGTAATCCAGTGACTGTATGAGAAAGAAATATTGCAAAACAGCACAAGGGTGCTAAAAATTGTACGCAGGCAAAAGAGAATGTAAGACAAAACTCATTAAGGTTTCAACATAATTAAATAAATAAATGTTCCAATTTTCACCAATTTATCATTCTCTGTCATTTTTCATTAACAGCTTTCAAAAAGCCCTATCTGAAACAAGCTGATACAGAGAAATTAAGAGCAGTAATCAAGCGAGAAATGATAGACCAGCTGGGTCGACATCAACTTGGCAAAACGTGAATACAGTTCAATAGCTGAAACAGATGCTGGAGTTGTTGAAAAACCCTGCAGGAGATATTGATGTATTTTCTTCATAGAATGCAGAATGACTGAATAAATGTCAAAAGCTAAAAATTGATGAGGAGACTGACACCAAACTCCTTATAAAACAGAAATGAAGTGTAACAATTTTCACCCTATCCAAACATTCTATACATCCTCATTTCTCTCAGTGTCTTAATATGCCAATAGATCAATCGATTATAACTAAATAGTAAGTAACTAAGCTGGAGTAGGTATCCCCCACAGATTCCACCCCCACCCCCTGGTCATTATCTACCTGGAGAAACCTAGACTCTTGAAAAACACTTTATTCTAAAATCTCCTAACACGGATTTCTATCCCAGAAGTGTTTTCCTGAGGTCGGAGGCAAGCACACCCCCCAAAAAATCAAACGCAGCACAAGGAAATTTTAAAATCCCTTCTGTAAAAAGCAACACTGTTTGCAGAGTTTGAAGAGCTCGGCAACAAACCCCAGCTACCAACAGCTGCTTGTTCAAACATATGCTTTGTCATGGTCAGCTTTTAATTGTATTCATAATGATGTAATAGCTTTAATAATCCTACCTTCCATGCCAGCTGTTTTTCCTGTCACTCCATCATGCCAATAAGTTGGCTGCTGTAACAAATCAAGATAGTGCAAAACAGCATCTTTCTCCTGATTCTGTCATCTTCCTGAAAGCATTCTATTACTGCCGACTGCTGGGAACCAGAAAGTCTATTTGAATTCCAACAGCTCCCCTTTCGCATGATTCAAGTTAGGTTAGGTGGGCATGCCTAACATGATTCTCTCAGTCATTTATTATGCAGCTGCTACAACGTCGGTGTGGTAACCACTCTGACTATCTGATACGTCAGTCGAACAAAACCTACACCTCGGAGCAAACACATGAGCCAGAGCAGCGTTCTGCATTTAACGAGCATTCTTCCTGACTAAAAAACAGTGTATCTGCAAATCTCTTTCAGTATCTACTCGGTCCTCCGTACAGATGCAAAGCCTTTGGATTAACATCTTTTCCTAACTATACCAACAGTCGAGTTCCCTTGCCACACATCTTATTATTCACAGTAGAATTCCGGCTGATTTTCACTTATCTTCACAGCCTTTTAAGGGTAAAAACTCTCTTTTCTGATTGTACTTTTTGAAATGAGGATGCTGCGTGCTCAGCTCCCTATCTCTGCTTTATTATAAAATACAGTGTGCACTTTCTCAAATGGAATTTGCCCCTGTGATTCTATGGAAAATTTTCTAATAAGAAGATTTTTTTCTAGAAAATATTTACTTTGCATATTGGAGACATTTGAACTGCTTCTGTTTGTTTCTCCCAGGAGTGGACTTTATGCTTGATATTCTGACTTAAGGAAATCGCTTTCTTTAGAAAGTAAAAAATTAAATTAGCTGACTCTCTAACATAACTTGTTTACCAAATAAATAAATCTCATTTCAGGAAAATGCATTTTGCGTTTTAAAGATACCCATAGAAGAAGTAGTATTTTTGATAAAAATTAATAACATAGAGATGATGGCAATTGTTTCTAAAAGTTCTAAGTATGCCTTTCTTATGGGATTAATATTTATATTTTGAAATGACAAAAAAGAAATATTTAAGTGTTCTCATGAAACAAATACTTTAAAGGGGGGAATTGATGAAATCTCCTTTCCCTTTCAACCATCTATCGGACAGATACTCGGTTCTGTAGAAAAGCTATCCTGTGTGTCGCCTGGGTGGCTCAGTGGCTTAAGCCTCTGCCTTCAGCTCAGGTCATGATCTCAGGGTCCTGGGATCAAGCCTCACATCGGGCTCTGCTTAGCCAGGAGCCTGCTTCCCCACCTCCCTCTCTGCCTGCCTCTCTGCCTACTTGTGATCTCTGTCAAATAAATAAATAAAATCTTAAAAAAAAAAGGAAAGAAAAGCTAACCAGCCTCACAAAAAAGTAAACATGTTGTCGGGACCTACAGTATGAAAGTATGAGCAACAATTTATTTAACACATGTGAGATATATGCAAATGTCACTCTTCTGCAGTATTGTTTCCCTAAAGGTTGAAAGTGTATGTGTATGCATATATATATAGAGAGAAATATATATATAGCTATTCTAACTCCATTTTAATTTTTATTAACAAACACCAATCATCCCTATATATCAGGACATACATAATAATCAGTAATTTATGGTTTATAAAGTTTTATTTACAAATGCCAGAAAAAAACAGAAAAGCAAATTGAGCCCACTTGAAACCATTAAAATTTCTCTAAAATAATATACATACAGCTCCATGTAACAATTGTGAAAATACTGGTTTACAATCACAATTATTAAAAAAAAAAACCACTTTGCAGTTAGCCTATCTATCTTAGTGATTGAGAACAGCATAAATAAACATCATGTGGTTTTGTTTCTACCCTTAGCCTCTGCTTACCTCTGCAGCTTCACCTTTTGCCTTTACACTTTATTCCAACCGCAGTGAACTTCCTTTGGTTCCTCTAAAACACTGCACTCCTACTGTCTCAGGGACCTTGCATCTTTTTTTTTTAAGACTTATTTATTTATTTATTTATTTGGAAGAGAGAGTGTGTATGCGTGAATATGTTGGGGGCTAGGTCAGGGGACAGGGGAGGAGCAGGGGGAGAGGGACAAGCAGACCCTTTGCTGAGTGTAGAGCCCCACCGGCAGCTCAATCCCACAATAGTGAGATCTGTGAGACTGTGGCCTGAATCGAAATCAAGACTGAGAGGCTCAACTGAGCCACCCAGGTGCCCCTGAGAAATTGCATCTTCTGCTTCACCTTGCCATAAGCTCCCCTCACTTTTGATTGCCTACCTTCCATCCAATCTTCAGTTATCAGCTTGAAACAATTTGCTATGGGAGGCATTTTTCATCCCATAGATAAAATTATGTTCCCCTAATATGCAATTTCATAGCACCTTGTACTTCATCTTTATCATAATAATGGCAAACACATATATAACAAAAGGTGGTAAGCACTGTTCTCACATACATAACACAAACACACATATGTATACATGTGTTTATACACACATGTATGTGTATGTGTGTATCTATCACTACCATATATATATATATATATACATATATATATATATATATATATATAGAGAGAGAGAGAGAGAGAGAGAGTGGTATTTATAGATTTTTATGCCATCACCGAAATGGACTTTTCTAGTAACAAAGACGAATTTTGTCCTATTCAACATGTAGACTCTGAGGAACTAACTGAGGGTTTTGGAGGGGAAAGGGGTGGGAGGTTGGGTGAGCCTGGTGGTAGGTATTGTGGAGGGCACGTATTGCATGGAGCACTGGGTGTGGTGCATAAACAGTGAATTCTGGAACACTGAAAAGAAATTTAAAAAATAAATAAAATTTTTTAAAAAGCACTTTATTTACTGTGAAGAGATAAGCCAGTAAAACAAATAAACTATTAGGCTGGTTACAAAAGAGTAACCTGTATAAAATCTAAGGTATGTATCAATATTACCTTGTTGCCCTATAATTCCATCATACAGAAAACCCTAGCATAAGCTTCCTTTGTGAAGTAATGATTAAATACTACTGGACCACATTTTAGAAGTTATTCTCATTTCATAACAAAAAATATCATGTCAAACTTGAAGTATTTCGAGGGGAGGAAGACTAAGGAAAATCCAATAGCATCCATGTGACAATAACATTGAAAACAATAAGACATGTTCCCTCATTAAATTTTCCCATACGCTGTGCTTAAAGTGTTGAGGTGGTAAAAAAATTTAGACAGACCACTGAACTTTTAGAATTTATTACTAACTCCATGAAGTTACAGTCAGATCAAGGAAAAGAAGAAAATCTTCTCATAATTTGAATCTAACACTGTCTCTGTCCCCAATCTAGACTAGCCAAAAGTTATTAGATATTCAGATGTTCAACACACACACACACACACACACACACAAACACACACACACAGACACATACATGCAAGACCATGTCATGATCTCAAATATCTCGTGGTTTCCCCTTTACCTCAGAACAAGAGCCCATGCAACAGCCTACAAAACAGTGAATAATATGCCCCTCATACTTTCTCCTCTCTTCTCTCATGCCTCTCCCTCTATCCTTCTTTCCTTTTCTCTAATCACACTGACTGGTTTTATTTCTTCTCAAACATTGAAAACTTATTCCAACCTTGGGATATTTTCTTTAGTTGATCCTTCCAACCAGGGACATCCTTACACAGACATCCAAAAGGTCACTCCTCTTCAGTCAGGACTTTGCTCAATGTCATCTCAGCATGAATTCCTTTCTAAACATCTCTAAAATAACATTCCCTGACCGTAAGCCTTCTCTTTAATTTTGTCTTTCTTCACTTTTATTTACAACACTTAAATCATCATTTGGTGTCAAATTATTGATTTCAGTAATTCATTCAAATATTCACTAAGCACCCACTTTATTCTAGACAGTTTGATGGGTGCTGGGAATACTACTGTCCTCTTAGAGTAACCTCTGTAGGTCAGAGCTACCAGCATAAACATAATATTTTTAGAAGAAAATGATTGAGGAACAAATTTTACCAAAGAAAATTCTCCTTGAATATGGAACTAAAAGATTTCTGGTAATTGCATGGGTCAAGGAATAAGGGTGGAGAGTACTACAGGCAGAAGGAATAAGGCAGGAAATAATTCAAAAACTATAAAAAGTCCATGATGACAAGAGTATGGTGAATGACAAAGAGACTGAAACATAATGAATAGGACAGAGGTCTACAGATAGGCAGGGCTTAGATTATGAGGGATTTCTTGTCAGGTCTATTAAAGATCTTGGAATTTATTCTAAGCACACTGGAAAACCACTGAAAGGAAGTAAGTAAATTAGTTACATGATCAGAATATAGGTCAAATATACAAACCTGAATGTACTAGGAAAAAATGGATTAAAATGAGGTGGGTGATAATTCTAGAGTTACAGACAGAGCTTTTTAAGAAGCAGTTTCAGTGAATCAGGCAAGATAATTTAACTAAAGAGCTAGCAAAAAAGACAGAAGCAGTGAGATTCCAGAAACATTTAAAAGGGAAAACTGATAGAACATGGTTATTGGCTGGAAACTAAGAAGCATTCAGGGACATTTACTCCTTGAGTAATTATCAACTTCAGCAACTGAGTGAATAGTGGCAGTATTTTTTGGAGAAGCCAGGTTGATAATGGCTTGGGTATTGCTTCTCTTGAGTCTGAGATTCTTGGGAGACAGACATTCAACCAGAGACATAAAGGAGGGCAGAGCTAGATATTAGAGTCTGAATTTCAAAATACACAAACATTTTAGATTTGTTAGCCAGTGATGGCAAATAAAGCCATACGTTTGAAAAAAAAAAAAAAAAAACTTAGAGATGGAATAACCCATCTCTAAATGAAATTAAAGAGACAAAAGCCAAGAAAGTCACCCTGAAGAACTTAACAATTAATGACTGGTTGAAAAAGGATGACTATCAAGCCTATCAGGATATTGAAAAGGAATGTTCAGAGATAAGTGGGAAAGACCCAATAACGAATAGAGTGTGGCATTCTGAAAGTTAAGAGGGCAGAATATTGAAAGAAAGAAGTACTGTCAACTCTGTCAAATGTGATTGAGAGGTTCATCTGGGTGGCTCAGTTGATTAACCAGTCAACTCTTGGTTTCAGCTCAGGTCATGATTTCATGGTTGTGAGACTGAGCTCCTTGTAAGGCTCTGCACTCAGCATGGAGTCTGCCTGAGATCCCCTCCACATCTCCTTCCCCCACTGGCCCTACCCCTGCTCATTCTCTGTCTCTCAAGTAAATAAATAAAATCTTAAAAAAATATGTGATTGAGAGATAAAGTAGGATGACAACTAAAATGTTCTGGGTTTATTTCCATATCTTGAGTCTTGTAAATAATGCCACAGTGAACATAGGAATGCATATAACTTTTTGAATTACTGTTTTCATTTTCCTTGGGTAAATAGCCAGTAGTGGAATTACTGGAGTGTGTGTGTGTGTGTGTGTGTGTGTGTGTGTGTGTGTGTGTGTGTGTGTTTAGGAGCCTCCATACTGTTTTCCACAGTATTTTTACCAATTTACATTCTCATCAATAGTACATGAGTATTCCCTTTTCTTAACCTTCTCTCGAATATTTGTTATTTCTTGTCCTTTTGATACTAGTCATTCTGACCAGTGTGAGGTGATATCTCAGTGTGGTTTTGATTTGTATATGCCTGAAGATCAGTGATGTGGAGCATCTTCTCATGTGTCTATTGGCCATCTGCATGACTTCTTTGGAAAAACAAATATTCAAGTTCTCTGCTCATGTTTTAGTTGAAATATTTGTGGGTTTTTTTAAAGATTTTATTTATTTAATTGACAGGCAGAGATCACAAGAAGGCAGAGAGGCAGGCAGGGAGAGAGGGAGGAAGCAGGCTCCCTGCTGAGCACAGAGCCCGATGCAGGGCTTGATCCCAGGACCCTGAGATCATGACCTGAGCCAAAGGCAGATGCTTAACCCACTGAGCCACCAAGGTGCCCCATTTTTTGTTTTTTTTTTTTTTATATTTTGTTTTTGTTTTTTGGTGTTGAGTTGTATAAGCTTTTTCCCTATATAAATACATGTGCATACACACAGTGGGGTATTGGCCATAAAAAAACGGATGAAAAAAAAGGATGAAATCTTTACATATGTGACAACATGGTTGGACCTTGAGTATGCTAAATGAAATAAGTCTGACAAAGAAGGACAAATACCATATGATTTCACTTATATGTGGAAACTAAGAAACAAAACAAACACACAGAGATGCAGACTCAGAAACAGAATGAACCAAAGGTTGTCAGAGGGAAGGGGATGGGAGACAGGCAAAATAGATGAAGGGGATTAAAATATTCAAAGTTGTGTTTATAAAACAAGTGAGTCATGGAGATGAAAAGTACAGTAGAGAGAGCACAGGTAATAATATTGTACTAACATTGTATGGTGACTACATTCACTGTGGTGAGCACTGAGTAAGGTACAGAATTCTCCAATAACTAGTGCACCTGAAACTAAGATTATATGACAACCATACTACAATAGAATTATTTTAAAAAGAAGTTCTGAGCTTAACAACATCAAGAATATGGTGAGCTGAAAGTGAACCATTTCAAGGAAGTAAAAGTAGAAGGCAAGTGAGAATATATTGAGGAGAAAGTGATCCAGTATATAGGAAGATGGCTAAAGGAGACTGTGTAGGCAAGATTTTTTTTTCTGTTTCAGGGTTTAATTTTTCCCAGTAATATACAAAGCTTGTCATATTAAATACACCTAACATTCTACACAATTTTCAAAACTTTAAGCAGCCAAATGTCTAAGAACATTGACTGTCTGGTAGAGAAGAACAGATGTAATATTTTCTTACTGGATGATTACCCTTACTCCCTCCCACATACCTTTAATTCCACACTCCCTGGAGATGGTATATTCCAGCCTCTCCATCAGTATGTTGCACCAGTTACTGAAAGACAGGACTTAAAATATTGAATATGATTGTTGATTCCTTTAGGTCTCTACTTAGTCATCAATTTTGCTTTACTTATTTTGAAGATCCAATATTAGGGGCTTCCAAATTTTATATCCCTACATATTTCTATTGATTTAACCCATTTTACCATTATGAAATGTCCTTTATCTCTCGAAATATGTCTTGCCTCAAAGTCCTCACTATTTGATACTAATATAGCCATATCAATAGTCTCTTGGATCAGTTTCCATGAATCCTGCAACCTATTTGTGTCATAATTAAGGTGATTCTCTTCTGAACAGAGGGCTAAATTTTTCCTCACTGTGACAATTTTTGTGTTTTAATCAAAGTTTTTAACAGGCAGTATACCATCCTGTTATTTTCTCTGTCTTATTTTTTCCTTTATTTCTCCACTGTCTTTTTTGTTATTGTTAATTATTATACTTCTACACATGGTGGAGTCTACACAATTCATTGCTGCTTTAAACAGGCAGCTGTGTTTTTACTTACCTATTTTTTTAAAGCATTATTAGAGAAGTCTATTCATTCTTGCCCACTTGTTTGGTTTTGTTTTGTTTTTTCCCTATCCAGGATAAGTTTTCTTCAACCAGTAGAATGCCCCTTAGAATTTACACTGGTATAAAAGGGTACTGGTGATTGATGAGCTCAGCTTTTGAATGACTGAGACCATCTTTATTTTGCCTTCATTTTTTTACACCTTTCTATTTGGAATGACTATTGACTCACATGCAGTTCTAAGAAATCATACAAAAAGATCCTGTCTACTCTTTTTTTAAATGATTGATTTATTTATGGGATACCTGGGTTGCTCAGTCAGTTAAGTGTCTGCCTTCAGCTCGGGTCATGATCCCTGGGTCCCAGGATCAAGTCCCACATCTAGCTCCCTGCTCAGCAGGGAGCATGCTTCTCCCTCTGCCTCCTGCTTCCCCTACTTGGGCTCACTCTCTACTCTCTCTGACACATAAATAAATAAAGTCTTTTAAAAATAAACTTAAAAGATTTATCCATTTATTTGAGAGCGAGAGGTGGAGGGGAAGGAGAGAAGGAGAGAGCGAATCCCAAGCAGATCCCTGCAGAATGTGGAGCCCATAATGCAACTGGATCTTATGACCCTGAGATCATGACCTGAGCCAAAATCGAGAGTTGGGTGCTTAACATACTGAGCCACCTAGGCGCCCTGATCTTGTGTACTCTTCATCCAGTTTTCCCCAAAGGAACTACCTTTCATACCTATAGCACATCACAAACAAGAAATTGACAGTGTGACAATCTTATTCAGATGTCACCAGCTTTACAGGCACTTCTCTCTCTCCCTTCTGTGTATATTTTGCTCAAGGACATATTATCACATGTGTGTTTCATGTGACCATCACTTCAGTGAAGACCCAGAACAGTACCATCAGAAGAATTCTTCATGCTACCTTTTATTGCCATAACCACTGCTCTGTTAATTATGTGACTTTGAAAGAAATTAGAAAATAAAAAGAGAATATAAACCCAAAGGAAGAAAAAGGAAGAATATAATGAAGGGTTGAAACAAATGATATTGAAAACAGTCAATGTAACAAGATAATCTTGAAAAAAGTAAATTTATAAACTTCTAGCAAGAGTGACAATAAAAAGACACAAATCATCAGTAATGGAACAGGAGAGATCACTATAGATCCCAAAGCCACTAAAAGCATACTGAGGTAATTCTATGAATGATTGTATGCTCATAAATGCCACAACTTAAATGAAACAATTCCTTAAAAGCCAGAGGGTACTAAATTTAACCAGGATGAAAGGACAACAGGAATAGTCCTGTGGACATTAAAGAAATTGAATGCATAATTTAAAAGCTACAGGTAAAGTAATCTCATGCCCAGATCATTTCTCTGGAGAGATCTGCCAAACATTTAAGGAATGAACACCAGTTCTGCACTCTTCAAGAAAACAGAAGAGGAGGATTACTTCCAAACTCATTGTCTGAGGCCAATATTACCGTAACATCCAAAATTAGAAAAAAAAAAAAATAAAGAACAGAAAAAACAAGAAAGCTACAGACTAATATCTCCCATGAATATGGATGCAAATTACTTAACAAAATTTAGCAAGTAGAATTCAGCAATATATAAAAAACAATTATACACTATTATCATTAAAATGATTATAAATTCACAAAAGGTTACCAAGATAATTCAGAGAAGTTCCCTGTACCCATCACCAGTTCATTGTAAGAGTTACTTCTTGAACACAGCACAATTACAAAACCAGGAAATGAACATTGGTACAATGTGTATATGTAATTCTGTCATTTTATCACATATGTAGATTTAACACCACTGCAATCCAAATACAAAATCTCTATTATCAAAAATACCTTCCACTGCACTATTCCTTTGTAACCACCCCCAGACCCTCTCCACAAGATCTGTAACCCATGGCAATCATTAAATTGTTTTCCATCTCTATAACTTTGCAATTTCTGCAGTGTATATTAATGGAATCATAGTATGTAATGATATGAGGCAGGCTTCTCCCCCACACTCAGTGTAATGTGCTAGATCCATCATTTATCATTAGTTTATTACTTTTTATTGCTGAGTAGTATTCCATTATATATATATATATATATATATATATATATATATAATTTCATTTCTCTGGGATTGATGCCCAAGAGTGCAATTGCTAGTTCTAACAGCATTTGCATACATTTTATATATTTTTTAAAAGAAAAACTGCCAAAGAATTTTCCAAAGTGGCTGTATTATTTTACAGTCTTATCACTAATGTATGACAGATCCAGTTTCTCTGCATCCTCTGTCAGCATGTGATACTTTCATTTAAAAAGCTGTTTTATTTAATTCTTCTTTTAGGTATGTAGTGATATCTCACTGAGGTCTCAATATCCACATCTCTAATGGTTACTGGTATTGAACATATTTTCATGTATTTATTGACCATTCCTATATCCTCTTCGTTGAAGTGTTGTTTATTTTCCATTTTATTTTATTTCTTTTCAGTGTTCAAAAATTCATTGCTTATGTACCACACTCAGTGCTCCATGCAATATGGGCCCTTCATAATACCCACCACGAGGCTCACCCATTCCCCTACCTCCTCCCCCTCCAAAGCCCTCAGTTTGTTTCTCAGAGTCCACAGTCTCTCATGGCTCATCTCCCCCTCCGATTTCCCCTAACTCAATTTTCTTTTCCTTCTCCCAACATCCTCCATGTTATTCCTTATGCTCTACAAGTAAGTGAAACCATATAATTCTTGACTCTCTCTGCTTGACTTATTTCACTCAGTATAATCTCTTCCAGTCCCATCCATGTTGATATAAAAGTTGGGTATTCATCCTTGGTGATGGAGGCATAATACTCCATTGTATATATGGACCATATCTTCTTTATCCATTCGTCTGTTGAAGGGCAACTTGGTTCTTTCCACAGTTTGGCAACTGTGGCCATTGCTGTTATGAACACTGGGGTACAGATGGCCCTTCTTTTCACTACATCTGTATCTTTGGGGTAAATATCCAGTAATGCAATTACAGGGTCAGAGGGTAGCTCTATTTTTAATTTCTTAAGGAATCTCCACACTGTTTTCCAAAGTGGCTGCACCAACTTGCTTTCCCACCAACAGTGTAAGAGGGTTCCCCTTTCTCCACATCCCCTCCAACACTTGTTTACTACTTGTTAATATTGGCCATTCTACCTGGTGTAAGGTGGTATCTCAATGTGGTTTTGATTTGAATCTCCCTGATGGCTAATGATGATGAACATTTTTTCATGTGTCTGTTAGCCATTTCTATGTCTTCTTTAGAGAAGTGTCTGTTCATGACTTCTGCCAATTTTTTGACATGATTATCTGTTTTGTGTGTGTTGAGTTTGAGGAGTTCTTTATAGATCTTGCATATCAGCCCTTTGTCTATACTGTCATTTGTGAATATCTTCTCCCATTCCGTGGGTTGCCTCTTTGTTTTATTGACTGTTTCCTTTGTTGTTCAGAAGCTTTCAATCTTGATGAAGTCCCAAAAGTTCATTTTCACTTTTGTTTCCTCTGCCTTTGGAGACACATCTTAAAAGAAGTTGCTGTGTCTGATGTCGAAGAGGTTACTGCCCGTGTTCTCCTCTAGGATTCTGATGGATTCCTGTCTCACATTGAGGTCTTTTATCCATTTCGAGTTTATCTTTGTGTATGGTGTAAGAGAATGGTCAAGTTTCATTCTTCTACAGATAGCTGTCCAATTTTCCCAGCACAATGTATTGAAGTGACTGTCTTTTTTCCACTGTATATTTTTTCCCACTTTGTCAAAGATTATTTGACCATAGAGTTGAGGATCCATATCTGGGCTCTCTACTCTGTTCCACTAGTCTGGGTTTCTGCTTCTGTGCCAGTACCACGCTATCTTGGGGATTGCTGCTTTATAGTAAAGCTTAAAATCAGGCAACGTGATGTCCCTAGTTTTGTTTTTCTTTTTCAACATTTCCTTAGCAATTTGGGGTGTCTTCTGTTTCCATACAAATTTTAGGATTATTTGCTCCAGCTCTTTGAAAAATGCTAGTGGAATTTTGATCAGGATGGCACTGAAAGTATAGATTGCTCTAGGCAGTAAAGACATTTTAACAATGTTTATTCTTCCGATCCATAAGCATGGAATGGTCTTCCATCTTTTTGTGTCTTCTTCAATTTCTTTCATGAGTGTTCTGTAGTTCCTCAAGTACAGATCCTTTACTCTTTTGTTAGCTTTATTCCCAGGTATCTTATGGTTCTTGGTGCTATAGTAAATTGAATTGATTCTCTCATTTCCCTTTCTATATTTCATTGTTAGTGTATAAGAAAGCAACTGATTTCTGTACATTGACTTTGTATCCTGACACATTACTGAACTGCTATATGAGTTCTAGTAGTTAAGGGGTGGAGTCTTTTGGGTTTTCCATATAAAGAATCATGGCATCTGTGAAGAGAGAGAGTTTGACTTCTTCATTGCCAATTTGAATACCTTTTATTTCTTTTTGTTGTCTGATTGCTGTTTCTAGGACTTCTGGTACTGTGCTGAACAAGAGTGATGAGAGTGGGCATCCTTGTCATGTTCCTGATTTCAAAAAGAAGGCTGTCAGCTTTTCACCATGGAGGATGATATTCGCTGTGGGCTTTCATAGATAGATTTTATGAAGTTGAGTAATGTCCCCTCTATCCCTATACTTTGAAGCATTTTAATCAGGAATATATGCTGTATCTTGTCAAATGCTTTTTCTGCATCAATTGAGAGGACCATGTGGTTCTTCTCTCTTCTCTTATTGATTTGTTCTATCACATTGATTGATTTGTGAATGTTGAACTACCCTTGCATCCCATGGATAAATCCCACCTGGTCATGGTGGATAACTTTTTAAATGTTGGATCCTATTAGCTAGGATCTTGTTGAGAATCTTAGCATCCATATTCATCAGGGATATTGGTCTGAAATTCTCCTTTTTGGTGACCACCAAGCCAGAACTACAAGAACTATTGAGGGGGGTTCTAAAATAGAAGAAAGAACCCAAGAGTGTCATAGAACAGAAATGTACACAGACAATCTATAGAAATAAGGACTTCACAGCCAATATGATGTTAATAAAAATGTATCTTTCAATAATCACTCTCAATATGAATGGCCTAAACACTCCCATAAAAGAGCACAGGGTTGCCGATTGGATAAAACTACAGGACCCATCCATATGTTGTCTACCAGAGACCCATTTTGAACCTAAGGATACATCCAGAGTGAAAGTGAAGGGATAGAGAAGCATCTTTCATGCCAATGGGCCTCAAAAGAAAGCTGGGGTACCGATTCTCATATCAGATAAATTAGATTTTAAACTAAAGACTGTAGTCAGAGCTATAGAAGGACACCGCATAATTCTTAAAGGCTCTGTCCACCAGGAAGATCTAACAATTATAAATATTTATGCTCCCAATATAGGAACAGCCTACTATGTAAGACAACTGTTAATCAAGATAAAGAGTCATATTGATATGAATACATTAATAGTAGGGGATATTAACATGACACTCTCAGTAATAGATCATCCAAACAGAAAATCAATAAAGAAACAAGAGCATTGAATGACACATTGGACCAGATGGACCTCATAGATATATACAGAACATTCTACCTTAAAACAACAGAATATTCAGTCTTCTCAAGTGCACATGGAACTTTCTCCAGAATAGACCACATACTGGGTCACAAATCAGGGCTCAGTTGATACCAAAAAGTTGAGATTATTCCCTGCATATTCTTAGACCACAATGCTTTGAAACTAGAACTCAACCACAAGAAAAAGTTTGGAAGGAATTCAAACACTTGGAAGCTAAAGCTCACCTTGTTTAAGAATGTTTGGATCAACAGGGAAATCAAAGAAGAGCTTAGACACTTCATGGAAACCAATGAGAATGAAGACACTCCAGTCCAAACCTTATGGGATACAGCAAAGGCGGTCCTAAGGGGGAAGTACATAGCCATCCAAGCCTCCCTCAAAAAAAAAAAAAAAAAAATTGAAAAATCCAGAATACACCAGCTCTCTTTACACCTTAAAGAACTGGAGAATCAACAACAAATTAAGCCAACCCCACATGCAAGAAGGGAAATAATCAAAATAGAACAGAGATCAATGAGATAGAAACTAGAGATACAGTAGAAGACATCAATGAAACTAGAAGCTGGTTTTTTGAAAGAATCAATAAGATCAATAAACCATTGGCCAAACTAATCCAAAAGAAAAGAGAGAGGACCCAAATTAATAAAATTATGAATGAAAGGGAGAGATCACGACTAACACCAAGGAAATAGAAACAATCATCAGAAATTATTATTAACAGTTATATGCCAATAAGTTAATCAACCTAGATGAAATGGATGCATTCCTGGAAACCTATAAACTTCCAAAACTGAATCAGAAAGAAATTGACAACATGAATAGGCCAATATCTAGTAATAAGATTGAGGCAGTGATCAAAAACCTCCCAAAAAACAAGAGCCCAGGACCTGACGAATTCCCTGGAGAATTCTACCAAACATTCAGAGAAGAAATAATACCTATTCTCCTGAAGCTTTTTCAAAAAAATAGAAACAGAATGAAAACTTCCAGACTTTTTTTAAGAAGCCAGCTTTACCCTGGTCCCCAAACCAGGCAAAGACCCTACCAGAAAGGAGAATTTCAGACCAATATCCCTGTTGCTTATTTTTTTTTAACTGGACTCTTTTTCCTAAGTTTTATGAGTTCTTTACATATTCTAACAGTTTTTTTTTTTTTTCAAATATATGATTCACACCTATTTTCTCCATGTCTGGAGAGTTTGTATTTTCATCTTTTATAGAGTCTTTCACAAATCAATTTGTTTTATATTGTGATGAAGTCAAATTTAACAAGTCTTAAAATTTTTATGAATTATGTTTTTCATGGCATGATTAAAAACTCTTCAATAAGCTCTGGATCTCAAAGACTTTCTCCTAAGTTTTATTCCAAAGGCCTTCTAGTTTTACGTTTTATACTTAAGTATATGATTCACTTTGAAGTAATTGTTTAATTAAGCATGAGATTTAATCCAAGTTTTTTTTTTTTTCTGGTCCATGAGTATCCAGCTGCTCTATCATCATTTGCTGAATAGCCCATCCTATTCCAATGAACTCCTTTCACAATTTATTCAAAAATCAGTTGGCTGTATTTGTGTTAACTTTTTAAAATATTTATTATGTTCAATTATCCAAGATGCCCTTCAACAGATGAATGGAAAAAGAAGATGTGGTCCATATATACAATAGAATATCACTCAGCCATCAGAAAGGATGAACACCTACCATCTGACGTGGATGGAACTGGAAGATATTATGCTAACTTGTATTACCATTTTTATTCTATATTCTATGCTTCCACAAACACCGAACAATCTTAACACCACTATATAATAAGTCTTCAATCAGGCATAGTAATTCCTCCTACTGCATTCTTATTTGTCAAGATGGCTTTAGGAGTCGGTGTATTTCATCTAAATTGTCAAATGTATGACTTTCAAGTTTTTCATATTATTCCCTCATTTTCCTACTGATGTTTTCAGGATCTTTAGTGGTATTCCTGATATCAGTAATTTGTATTTTTATTCTTTGTCAGGATTGTTAGGTTTGTGTTTCATTACTTATTCACCTTTGTATCATTTTCTGCTTCACTGTTCTTTTGTTTTTGTTTTCACTTGCATTGTTTTTTCTCTTCTATTCCATTTCCCTGCTTGCTTTGAGTTTATGCTGTCATTCTGTTTTCTCATTTCTTGATGTGGTAGTTTAGATTATTGAGACTTCTCTTTTCAAATGTATCTATATCATGCTCCAATTTTCCCCTACAGCACAGTTTAGCTGAACTACACAATTTTTCATTTTTTTAATTATTACTTTCAGTCAGTTCAATGTATTTTTAAGATTTTTTTTTCTTTTTATGACAGAGAGAGATCACAAGTAGACGGAGAGGAAGGCAGAGAGAGAGAGAGAGAGAGGGAAGCAGGCTTCTTGCTGAGCAGAGAACCCGATGTGGGACTCGATCCCAGGACCCCGAGATCATGACCTGAGCCGAAGGCAGCGGCTTAACCCACTGAGCCACCCAGGCGCCCCGTTCAATGTATTTTTAAAATTTCTCTTCACACCCTACTAGACTCATGAATTATTTCAAAATCTTTCATTAATTTCCATGTGTTTGGAGATTTTCCTGTTATCTTCTGACAATGATATATAGTTTGACTAGAGAACACACTACATAGGATTTCAAGTTAAAAAAAAATGGAAAAAAAAATGGTTGAGGTTTGTTTTATGACCCAGAGTAGTGTGTACCTCATCATGTATTCTGCAGTTGTTGAGTGTTCTATAAATATTGAATGGATCCTGATGGTTAATGGTGGTAAGCCCTATATACCTGAAGATCTTCTGTCTAGTTGATCAGTTATTGAAAGAGGGGTTTAAGTGTCCGACTCTAACTGTGGATGTGTCTATTACTCCTTTCAGTTTTTATTTCACCTATTTTGCAGCTCTGTTGTTTGGAGTGAACACATTTATGACTGATACCCCCTCCTGGTATGCTGACCCTTTCATCATTAAGTAAAATTTGTCTTTGTTTTTGTAATTTTCTTTGTTCTGAAGTCTACTCTATTTGGTATTAGTTTCACCACTCTTGCTTTAATATATACAAATATATATTTTTCTAAATTTACTTCAACCTACCTATGTCATTATAGCTTAAGCGAGTTCACTTAGATAGCATATTGGTGGATCATCTTCTCTTTATCTACTCTGCCAATACATGTAATTATTTTATTAAGACTGTTTACACTTAAGATAGTTGTTAATATGTTATGGTTTAAGTTTGCTGATTTATTATTCTTGCTTTTTTTCTCTGGTTCTCTTCCTCTGGTTTTCATTTCCTGCCTTCCTTTGGGTTACTTGAATAATTTTTAGTATCTTTTAATATAGTGTTTTTTAGTGTATCTCTCTGCACAATATAATTATTGGTTGTTCTAAGAAACACAATAAACATATATAACTTCACAATCTATTGGTTTTGCTTCCTTACTATTTCAAATGAAGTACAGATATCTTACTTCCACTTAGGTCTCTTTACCATCCATACTTGAAAATTTAATTATCTTAACTGTTTCTTTTACATTTCTTAAACACCACATCAGGTGGTGATACAACTTTTGCTTTAATCATGAAAGGTCATTTAAGAAGCTAATGGGAAGTCTAGTCTATGATCCTTATTTTTACCTCTTTCCACATTCTTCTTTCCATTCTGACATTCCAAGCATTTTTGTTATTTCTTTTATGTTTAGACAACTTCCTTCAGTCCACTCTTTAAGGGTAGGATTACTATCAACAAATTAACTTAGTTTTCCTTCAGTGAAGAATTTTTTTATGTTCCCTTTAATTCCTAAAGGGATTTCTTCTTTATCACAGAAATACAGTCCATAATCTCTTCTGCTTTAATCATTATGTTTTGGGTCCTATTAATGATTATTTTTTCCTGTCATATATTTAGTGCTATAATAGTGTTAGCTGTATGAATTCATGTTCTTTCACTTTACTCATATAATTACTGCCTTAATTGATGCTCTGATAATGTTTCTTCTGTTTAATTTTTTTCTACTTGGTTTGTCCAATTAGGAACTAGAATATCCATTCCTCAATTCCCTTATAAAAATTGGTATTTATGTATTAATCAAATAAGCACCCATTGAACACTTATGATATACTTTGGCACTTAGAAGTTTTATTCTGAAGTTAAAAAAAAATCTCCTGTCTTTTATAATATTACACTGTAGTCAAGAAGAACATAAACACACAAAACAGCTTATTAATAATGGGCAGCAAAATATACTTAAGTTCCAAAATCACAGGTATTCCCCTTTCTCTCTTTAAAGGCCCCTTTACGGGGCGCCTGGGTGGCTCAGTGGGTTAAGCCGCTGCCTTCGGCTCGGGTCATGGTCTCAGGGTCCTGGGATCGAGCCCCGCATCGGGCTCTCTGCTCAGCAGGGAGCCTGCTTCCTCCTCTCTCTCTGCCTGCCTCTCTGCCTGCTTGTGATCTCTCTGTCAAATAAATAAATAAAATCTTAAAAAAAAAAAAAAATAAAGGCCCCTTTACATAAAAAATTAAAAAAATCTATTCTAAGTTTCCACCTGCACATTGTATGGACAATATTACTACGAGAATACCATTTACTTGAGGAAGCTATTTTATCTAATTCAAAGTTCCTCTCCTAATAATTTTATAAAATTTTTCTGAATTCAAGGAGATAAAATACATGTCCTTTTAAGTACCAAGTTTCACATAAGACCTAAAATATGATGCATAAGTGTCATAACTAGTCAATAAAAGGACAAACCATAGGCCCACAAATCCTGGCTCCCAATGTTTTGTTTCTGAGAGAGAGAGAGAGCGAGAGAGAGAGAGGAGTGTGAATGGGGCAGGGGTGGGGGGGATGGCCAAGGGAAAGAAAGAATCCTAAGATGACACCCTGCTGAGCATGGAGCATGACATGGGGCTCAGTACCAGGATCCTGAGATCATGACCTGAACCAAAATTAAGAGTCAGACACTTAACTGACTGAACCACCCAGGCACCCCTGTTTAGTTCTTTCTATCCAATCATTTTATCATCCTATGTAAGCTTTTCCTCATTACTCTAATCACTGTAAGAAGTAAAACTTATAAAACAACTATTACTCTAGTTTTATGGAGAATTTTTTTTAAAGATTTTATTCATTTGCCAGAGAGAGAGAGAGAGCAAGCAAGTACACACAAGCAGGCAGAGAGGCAGGCAGAGAGGCAGGCAGAGGCAGCGAGAGAAACAGGTTCCCTGCTGAGCAAGGAGCCTGATGCGGGGCTCCATCCCAGGACCCCGGGATCATAACCTGAGCTGAAGGCAGCGGCTTAACCCACTGAGCCACCCAGGCGTCCCTATGGAGAATTTTTTCTAATTCTAATTTGACAACTGCCCTTGTGATTATCATTGAATTGTGTCCAGAGCTAATTTTTCTCAATCACTTTTCCTCTTTTTTAAAATTTTATTTTTAAAATTATATTTATCACTCTGTACCCAAAATGGGGCACAAACTCACAACCCCAAGAACAAGAGTCACATGCTCTACCAACTGAGTCAACCAGGTGCTCCTCTATCTTTCTTATTGATTAGAAGAGAAGACAATACTTTTTTCCCACCTGCAATTTCACATTTGCCATCCTAGCAATGGCCTGCTATTTGCTATATCACATTCTATCCTAATTTACTGGAGCATCAATAGTAACAACCTCCATGTTTTTTGTGGTCAGTCTATTGTTAACTTCTATTCTGCGTGGAATGATATGTCAGGGTGCTAGAAGCAAGACTTTTCCTCACATGTATTCACCCTGTCATCCGCTTCTTTTTTGTTTTTAGAGGACATCATATAGGGTTTCCCCTTTCTGGCTCTACCACTAAGCACCTTCAGGCTAGTATCAATCTTTCTGGTTCCTGAAACTGGTCCAGTGTCAATTGGTTTTCTGACAGTTCCAGGCTGACAACTTTTAACCTAACTCCAAACTTAACTGACATTATTCTTTCACTTAGTTCTGGTCTCTGTGCCCTCAAATCTGATAAGGAACCTAACCAATTATTTCTACCAATAGTGGGGAACGATTCTTGAGCCACAGATAACATCACTCTCAAGTAACATACAGCCAAGGTTTTTGTAGGTATTCCTCTGAAGATGAAATCATCACCCTTCTTTTGTAAAATCTAAGAAATGATTCCAACATTGGAAATTTAATTTCTGCAGAAATTAGTAGCAATGTCATTATAGACTAGGTACTTACTACAAACAAGCCTTTTAAGTATCTTTCAAATCACACAATGCATGCAACACCAACTCTGCCAATATTTTTTAATTCCCTGCCAAAAAAGGCAATTCATTTGGATTAACAATCCCTTTTTAAGCTTGATATCCCTTTAAAAGTCATCCAAAATTTCCTGGTAAATATTCAATTGCTTTATGTCTCACGTGTTGGCTTATTCATTAAATCTAAATAAAATTCTTTTTTAAAGGTATTTATTCTTTGCAGAGCTTAAGAAAAAGTTTACTAACAATCACACATCCCTAATATACAACAACATATTAATCTATTCTAGGTTCAAAGTAAGTACTGTTTTATTTTTTGAGTTGAGCCTGTATGTTCAAAAGTCATTTGTGAACCAGCAATAGCTGGGAATCAAAATAATGTGTGTCACTTGGATAAAAACAATTCACTTCTTTCTAATCTTTCAATATTTCCAAGAAACTCAAAATACTTACCTGAAAGGCATGTATATGCTTTGGTTGAAGAGAACTTTCAGTTCTCCCCCAACCCCCCGACTTTCTTAGAATTCTAAAGAGTCATTTTGTGATAGAGAACGGCAATTCTGGTCAAAGAAATAATCATAGTCTCAAAGAAAGGAGCAAATTTACCACTAGCCATGAGCACTGTGCACGTAACAGTTACCATACCTTTCATTTAATAGATATAATTTTATAAATGACAAAAGTCGCCCTTATCTTCAGACCAACGATAAAAATTATAGTCATTATAAACATAGCATATAATTTTGACCAAGAAGGAATTCCTCTTGTGGATGTTTTTAGCGGTTGTAGCAACTCTGAATGCTATTTCTATTTTGGGTGCTAAATGAAATTAGCAGATACCCAAAATCTTTTCTGCAACCCAAAGCCATTAGTTTATTTTAACAAGATTTACAATTATACACTGGGTCATTTACCTGCAGACAATTTACTTTCTGGGGCCACTTCTCCTTCTTTTCATCCTTTTCCCACTTCCTTTGAACTGAATTGCTAATGATTAATGAAAGGGAGAAGAATAAAAATTCACAGGGAAATAAGTGAATGCAGCAACTTTTGCATTTTGTTCTAAATGCTCAAATAGCCTGTACAGAGTTCCTTCAATCAAAGCAGCATCTCACAAATGAAAGACATTTTTAGTCCTTCTTCACAAACAATGGGTTTTTTCCCCTCCCTCTTTTTCTTTTTAAATAATCACAAAGATAACATATTTTGGAGAATAAGCTAAGACGGAGTGGCCAAATCTAAAACAAAACATGGAAAAATGTTTGTATGAACCATGTCCTTCAGTTAATCAAAACTAATTCAAAATGTCACCTTTCATTTTACCTTTAAAAAAAGCTGAGCGTTTGAATTCATAGGATTTCTCATCAATGTGATACTGTGGACATTATTCTCTATCAAAAGTGAAGATGTTACTTCTATGAAGCAGCCAATTTGTTTTTCATAACTGTGATGTATGTGACAAATTAGACATTTTTCATTTTAAAAATGAGATTCTAGATACTCAGCTCCAATGGCTTTGTTGTAGGAACCACAAATATATACTTATTGTATACACCTATTTCCCACACAGCTGACAGCCCAATAAGTCCACACATGGCTCAGTTACCCATTAGTGGAGATGGATCCATTTAGCCATTGAGTTACAGACCCCTTTGTACCAAGAATTCACTCTTAAAACAGAAAATCAAAGGATGTTTAAAAAAAAAGTGGACTAAGCTTTTAGATCACTTTGCTACATAAAGCTAGAATCAGAGGATATTAGAAAAAGAAGGAAATGACCTTCAGATCATCTCTTCCAACCCTTTCTATTTATGGATGAGAAAACGAAGGCTTAAAAAGAAAAGGACAGCCCACAAAAGAGAAGAGTTAGTAACTGCTCTAAGACAAAAACTCTGAAAGCCAGACTGATGTTCTTTCCCCTTTAGGAGCTTCTAAAGGCCACGATCCTTTAAGGATTAAGGGTGTTAACAACTCTACCAGTTCTGCATTTCTGCACTCTTACGGTATTGCAGACCTTTTTGAACAGTCTCCGTATCAGTAAACTCTGCTCAGATTGTCCTATTTTGAGTGTGGCATCTGTTTTCTATTATGACCCTATGGATATACTCACTCTTAGTCACAAACTTTGTGAGCTATTGTACTGTAAAAGAGAGAAAATATAAATAGAAACCTCATAGAGATGAAATGAAAGTTGAATGAGATAAAGTATGCAAATGACTTAACAAAGTGCTTGACACATAGTGAACACTCAATGTTAATTATCACTAGTGTGTGCACTATGTCTTACTCTTCTCCATAAGTAAAAGTGTATAGGGAATTTTGATATCTAGCATGTTTGTGAGACATAATGTTGTGGGAGTCTTAATAGCTACTTGAGAAAATTATCCTATTATGTATTCCCCAATTTTAATCAATAAATAGATATAGAAGCTAATTTTAATGCATCCCCAATTCCTATAGTCAAACATATCCCAAATGAAAGCTACTAATTAATAATCCAAAAATATCATAATATTAACATTTTCCATTTTGCACTATAAGTGAGGTCCTGACTCAAGATCCGTCTCACCGTCAATAAATATTTTCAGAAAGAAAACAGTTTCCTAGGTGACACAGTACACATCATAGGACTCTGAAGCTAACCATTATAATCATGATCACTTAATTGAGAAATATATCACATAATTGATATATACAACGGGAATTATAATGTTTCCATTAGAATGTCAAATGAGCATTCCTCTGCCTTTTACACTGTTTAGAGACCTAATGTAGACTATGTAAGTATCTCCTAAGTATTGTCTTTTTAAGAAATTCAGATATCCATTTAAGGGTGCTCTTTTCTTTCAGTCAAAAGTTGACATGAATTTCACAGACTTGATCTACATTTTGTTCAACCTGAAATTTTTAACGATTTAGCCCATGGAACTTTTCCTCCTTATTTGTTAAGCGAAATAAAGGAATCTAGCTGCAAAAGACCACTATGGTTCCCTTAGAGTGAACCAGGGCTAAAATGAGCTTGAAATAACTCCTAGTTAGGGGAGAGTAGCCTGAAAATAATATGATTGAATTAATTTAGCTTAAGTCAGTATCTCAGGCAGACTATGCTTACAGGATCCCCAGGGATGAAATAATACAGGGGTCTATTGGTCATATGCTGGAATCTTGGCAGACAATCATACCAGTGCTTATGCCAACTTTAAGACTACACAGTGTTTACTCCCTTTCTCATTTTCTTAAACATTAATTTTGTTTTTCCCCCTTCTATGCCCAATTAGGAGATAATCATCAAGTTGAGAAAAAAAAACCTGATTTTTTCACATATTTTTATCCTTGCCAAAGCCTTACTAGCTGTAAAAACTTAGCAAATTAATTTTAATCCCTTAATTTTATAGAAAAAGAGCAAAGAATTTTGAGCACATATTCTCATTAAGAACCAAGGGGATAATCTTCTCTGAAAATTTAAATAAATATCAAATCCACTAATATTGAGACCCTAAGGAAAATTAATTTTACTTTAAAGAAGAGACATGAGTAATAATATATGTTTTTAAGATTTTATATATTTCTTAATTTGAGAGAGAGAGAGAGAAAGAGAGAAAGCATGAGCGGGGGTAGAGGCAGAAGGGAAACAGACTCCCCACTGAACAGGAAGCCTGATGTGGGGCTCGATCCCAGGACCCCAAGATCATGACCTAAGCTGAAGGTAGATGCTTAACAGACTCAGCCACTCAGGTGCACTGAGACATGAGTAATATTTTAGAAAAGTGTCAGGGCAAACTAGATAAGCTCAGGGTTAAACACAAGCCACAAGGTGAAAGGTAATGCTGAGTTTCCATTAACAGTGCTGTTAACCTCAAGTTGTAAAAACTACCTTTTACCATCCTGGATAGGATTTTATCATTCAAAGGTTTAAATATTTGGGGGGGGGGAGGTGGGTGAGAAAAATGAGACAGATATAGAATCTACCATATGGCTCTAGGTAGCAAGATATTTTGGAATATGTCAGACAAATATGAGCTCAGCTGGATTCTTACAAGAATATTACTATGGATTATGTACATATGATTTCCAAGCCCAATTCCCTTATATCTATCATATAACACTAACCCACCTCAAGGGTTGTTGTGAGTATTCATTTATTTGTCATTTATGCATCCATTTTTTTATTAAATCATTTTATTTATTTATTTTCAGCATAACAGTATTCATTGTTTTTGTACCACACCCAGTGCTCCATGCAGTCCCAGCCCTCTCTAATACCCACCACCTAGTTCCCCCATTTATGCATCCATTTAAAATACTTCTTGTTTCTTATGCGCCAAAGCTCTGCTCTAGGAACTATAGATTCAGCAGTAGAAAAACATGGTCTCAAACTTTCAGAGCTCACAATCTGTGGATGGTAGAGACACCAACACACAGTAAAACAATATGTCACGAGTATTAGTAGAAGAGAAATAGAAATCATGATCACATGTAACAGACAGAAGTGTTGCTGGAGAAATTAAAGACATTATGGAATGAATATAAGAAGACTGCAAGATACCAGTAATTAGAGTATGTCAAAGAGGTGGATGGGAAGTTGTCTAGTAAACATGTCAAAACAGTTAAGATAGAAGCAACAACATCAGCAAAAGCATGTATTTTTTTTTTAAGGGAGAGAGAAAGGGGGGTGGAACAGGGCAGAGATAGAGAATCCTAAACAGGGTCCATGCTCACCATGGAGCCCAGTGCAGGACTCGATCTCACAACCCTGAACTCAAGACTTGGATGTCTAACTGACTGAGCCATCCAGGTGTCCCTGTTTGTGAATCTTTAAAATGCTTAAGTAGGTCTTGGGGTAAGATGAGACTGGAAATGAAATTGGGAAAATATCTTTAATGGTATAAAGGCCAGACTAATGACTTTGGACTTCAGCCTATATGCCCTGGTCAAGGTATGCCAACGATACTAGAAATCACAGGACAAAGAATATGGCATCTCTTCCTAAAGCATTCATTTTACTAGAAGGCATATAAAAATCATCAACAGAATATAACATGATATTCACTTGATTTATAAAGGAAAAAATGATGCAAGTAAATATTTGACTGCTGGTACCAACTTCAGTGTCCAAATTTATTCACCTTTATAATTATGGAATTTAAAAGATAGTTATTTGCTCATTTATGGGCAGAGAATCATTAAAATTTTTAGTCAAGAGGTGCCATGCTCATGGTACCTATCAAAACTGCAAATAATGAACATAAACAGGTTAATTTCCTAGCAATTTTTCTTAGGAAACATTTAGGTTTCTTAAATGTTTATTTTCAAACTAAGAAATCACTAGCTTTTAGTCTCACTCTGTGTTTACATAAAACTTTCTCAGGAAAGTGACACACAAAAGAGAAATCTGTATTTTAGTAGTAGTACCTGGCAGAATTTTTGGCACTCAAATGTTGCCAGGGAATAATATGCCTGATTAACAGTTAATGGTTACATTCCCAGAAAGGAAATCTGCATGCTTGGCTTTCAGTGAGAAGATATTCTGCTGCCTAATAAGAGATGTTTAAGTTAACTCCAGCTCAGTGATAGATAGATAGATAGGAAAACAAAGTAAATTAATTATAACTTTTAAATAGAAGTTTTTCAGAAAGATTCAGTTCCTTAAATCTGCCAGAACTGAAAACATCATTTGACTAAAAATAATGGGGAATTTTCAGTGTGGTAAATCTAATATATGCAGATGTCTTTTTCCCCCCTTATTTTATTTTCATTCCAGTTAGTTAACATACAGTGTTATATTAGTTTCAGGTATACAGAAGAGTGATTCAGCACTTCCGGACATCACCCAGCTCATCACAAGTGCACTCCTTTTGAATGGTATGGTTTCGTCAAGCATCTAGGAGATGACAAGGAGATGTAAGTTCAATCTGTGATAGCCAACCTCTCCAGATATCTAGGTAATGCCAAGAAATCCAGGAGTCCATCTTTCAGTCTACTCTACTAGAATTCAGAATGCCATATAAGCGTCCAAATACTACATGCAGCTTGCCTTCTGAAGACACTGAGCTGGAAAGAACTTGCACAGTATTCCTTGAAGGGTTTTCATGTATATTCACTTAGGGATTTGTTTTAATCCCATGGTACTGAATTATGTTTCATTATTTGGTTATGAAATTAAAATTAAGAGGTACTGAATTTAAAGAAAATTTTTTTTTTTTTTTTCCAATCAAAATCAATGTGTGTCAAAATAAGACCAATAGGGGCGCCTGGGTGGCTCAGTGGGTTAAGCCGCTGCCTTCTGCTCAGGTCATGATCTCAGGGTCCTGGGATCGAGTCCCGCATCGGGCTCTCTGCTCAGCAGGGAGCCTGCTTCCCTCTCTCTCTCTCTCTCTCTCTGCCTGCCTCTCTGTCTACTTGTGATCTCTCTCTGTCAAATAAACAAATAAAATCTAAAAAAAAGACCAATAAATACTATAACTATATTTAAACAGGTAATCTCCATTTTGACTTAAGATATATTTATTTTATTGGCATTTCATGATAAAAACTTTGAATGAAATAAACTTATAGTTGCAGTTATAAAAAGGCCATCTGTATTTATAGGAAAATGAGTTTTGCCATGAACTCTAACAGTATATATGCACATCCATGGGATAGGTTAACTTTTGTGGGGTAGCCAGTTGTTTTTTTTTTTTTTTCACCTAGTTTGGTTTTTTTGCTCCACACAAGTGTTTGCTTTACTCAGTAAAGTAATGCCATTCATCAGATCAAATTTGGCCTCTGAGCTACAAAAGTCTTTTCAAACCTTGGCAGAGAAAATCTTGAGAACCAAGTCATTTTATTTTCAAGAACCATGTATATTGAATACAAACAGGTATCCTGGACAGAAACTGGACAGAAAACATGTAAACTAAACGACATATTTTAAATGGATAAAAGAAGATTCAAACTAACCTATCTCCTCAAATTAGATGAAAATTGTAAGAGCTGAACAAGGGTTCCTGAGCGAAGGCCTGGTGTCATTTCATCCCAGAATGATGAAACCCCACATAGGTTTAGAATGATCGGGTAAGAAAGGACTGTGATTCATACTCTCAGTGAAGTCAAAGAAAGAAGCAGGTTTCATAGCAAATTTTTCATTCCTGCATGGCACAGGATTTGTGGAGTTAAGGATGGAAGGGTACATATAAAGAAGGGGCACCTGGAAGAAAAGAGCATCTTTGCCCACAGAGAATATCCCTCATCCCTTAATTTCCTCTGCCATACCAAAGGGGGTGCAAAACATCTTAGAGGGGAAGATATACCTTCCCCATTAACACAGCTCCCAATAGAGTAAGGTCCTAACCATTCCCCATCTGTCTCACTACTGATCATCCATTTACCACAACCCAAAGCCAGTTCTGGGGAGAAGGAACAAAGTAAAAACCACCAAAATGGTCGCTCAAAACCTGAAAAGCATGAAGGGGAACAAAACCAAAATAAATAAATAAATAAATAAATAAATAAATAAATAAATAAATAATCACAGTTCACCTGGGAGTGACTACATTAAATTATCTGTGAAATGGAAGGAAATGACTTAGAAATAGAAACTGTTATACTGCAGAAACACTTTTTAGCATAACAGAGCTTGTTGCTAGGGCTAACCTTTTAATATACAGAGAAAGACTTGAAGATATATAATGTTTCTTCCAATCTTCCCTTTGCTCTTGCAATTGCCTAAGCTTGCCTCTTTATAACAATTCACTGACTTCTTTCTTGACCCTATCAAAACTTCCATTCACCTCTTCCCTGAAGCATCTACTGTGAACCAACTATAATAATATGATGAAAGTGATTCACACCAATTTCTGATAAGACTGAATCTGAAGTAGGAGATAAAGAGAATGATGGATTTTAGAGCAATGGGTCTACATATTTTGGATGTCCAAGTGGAAATATATGTAATCAATGTGGTTTGTGTTGTGGTTTAGTCTCTCATTTGCAAGGTCCACCCCAACATTCAAAGCATATAAGGAAGCATCATGCTACATTCAGCTTTTCAAATGGCCCTCTTCTCATACAAAACAAAGAGTAATTGTTGGGTAAATCTGAAATACAATCAATATGTGGATTATGTATAACATTATACCAGAACCCATCAAATATATGGTTATTTTCCCCGATTAAAAAAAAAATACAACTACTACCTTAAAATTATATCCCACATGCAGATAGGTAATTTGAATCTACTAATACCTTGAGATGTAATCTTACATGTAAATAAAGAATAACAAAAATAAGAATACTTGCTTAGATTTTTTTGGAAAATTAAATGAAGTACACTTAGAAAAATCAGCTCAAAAACCTTGACTCACTACTGTAGATTGGCTTTTCATGCTCAGAAATAAATCTATTTACATTTTTAATAGAATTGATACATAAGTAAGACAAAGTAGGAGAATTAAGGGCTGTGTGGTCCCGATATGTGGTGAGAAACTAGCTATGGCTGTGACACATAAGATTTTGATGATATAAACTACCATGTGGGAAGAGGTAGAGTGTTAAAATAGAGCCAAGAAAAGCAATTCAAGAAAACATTGAGCATAGGGGCACCTGGGTGGCTGAGTGAGTTAAAGCCTCTACCTTCAGCTCAGGTCATGACCCCAGGGTCCTGGGATTGAGCCCCACATCGGGCTCTCTGCTCGGCGGGAAGCCTGCTTCTCTCTCTCTCTCTCTCTGCCTGCCTCTCTGTCTACTTGTGATCTCTCTCTGTCAAATAAAAAAAAAATCTGTCAAATAAATAAATAAAATCTTAAAAAAAGAGAAAATATTAAGCATATTCAAAGGATCTGAGGAAGAAAAAGAAAAAATAACTAAAGAAAACTTTTGGACTTTCCAAGATATGTAATTATACTGATGTTTCTCTCATAGGAAAAAAATGATCATAGGACAGGACTCATTACAGATTAGAGATCAGTGCTTGTCTTGATTTTGTGAAGCACTGTGGAATTAACCTAGCTCCTTTCTACCCATCCAAAGCCCAGAGTCAAAAGGGTGGTAGGGCATTACTACCTCCTTCCAAAATTTTTAGAGAGGTCAAATAATGAGGATGACATAATTAGTAGTAAAAGCCATGAACTGTGGGTATTTCAAGAAGAAACATAGCCCTGAGTTCATGAGTTGCTATCTCATCTTTTCTGAGTCTCAGATGTCAGGGATACTCTAAAGTTGTCAAACACTATAGACTAGTGGAATCAAAAAATGGATGCAGTGGGGAGCCTGGGTGGTATAGTTGGTTAAGCCTCCAACTCTTGGTTTCGGCTTAGGGCATGGTCTCAGGGTCTTGAGATTCTCTCTCCCTTTCTTAGCGCCTCCCACTTGTTGTCTGTCTGTCTCTCTCTCTCTCTCAAATAAGTAAACAAATCTTAAAAAACAAACAATAACACAGAGGACACTGGGAGTTGGAGAGAAGTGAATTGGGGGAAATCGGAGGGGGAGATGAACCATGAGAGACTGTGGACTCTGAGAAACAGGGTTTTGAAGTGGAGGGGGGTTGGGTGAGCCTGGTGGTGGATATTAAGGAGGGACCGTATTGCATGGAGCACTGGGTGTGGTGCATAAACGGTGAATCTTGGAACACTGAAAAAAAAAAAAAACACAATTTAATTTAATTTAAAAACATGGATACAGAAGTATAAATTCTGGCTCCAGCATTTTGTACCTATATGATCTTGGTGAGTTTTGTTTTGTTTTGTTTTGTTTTCCCACTCGTACTGTCAATTTCCTAAAGTGTAAAATGGGAAAACTAATATTTGGTATGTTTGTTGTGAAATAACAGCCTTCAAAATAGTACAAGGCACAAAATGAATGATTTGGGATTTTTTTAATGAATGTGTTGAAAGAATATATATTAACTAAAATTTGCTTGATTTTTGCCACAAAATAGGACTCAGTAAATATGAAGGAAGTAATGAGTTAATGAATAAATAAATAAAATAAAAAGAACAACAACAACAACAAATGTGGGAAAGGTTTCTAAGACTATGTCATGGAGAATTCTCTCTGGTCAATTCTGTTCTCATCTTAATTGCTTATAAAGGACAGAATCTGTGCCCAGACTACACGTTTTCATAACTTCTTTCGAACATTCTATGTGTCTTTTAAGCTGAAATTTAATAAGCACATCTTAGATTCTTTGGATCAGCACAGTTTTTATAATGCTTTCAATTGATGCTCTAAAGTATTTCATAGAATTTTATTTACTGGGGCTGTCTACTATTAAAATTAAGGAAAAATCTTAGCGAAAGTTGCTACTTTACTGAAGGCTTACAAGGTTTACTAAGCCTACAAGTTTACTTAAGGTTTACAAATGCTCTATATAAATAATTCTTGTCTCAGATATAAGATAAAAATGATAATACCTTTTTATAAATGTACGGGATGCGCATAGTATAGGTGACACCAAATTCCTAATATCAATTTTAGGTCAAGTTTTAGTGCCTTACTATGTACATGAAATGGGCTATTGTGAAATGTATAATATTAAAGAAAGCTCTACCTGTGGAGAGTATTTTTATATAGCCATCATATATAGAAGAAAACATACTAGTGGTACCTGGGTGGCTCAGTGGGTTAAGGCCTCTACTTTTGGCTCAGGTCATGATCCCAGGGACCTAGGATCGAGCCCCACATTGGGCTCTCTACTCAGCAGGAAGCCTGCTTCCCCCTCTCTCTCTGCCTGCCTCTCTGCCTACTTGTGATCTCTGTCTGTCAAATAAATAAATAAAATCTTTAAAAAAAAAGAACATACTAAGTATAATAAGCATTGAATTTGTGACAAAACATCCAAGTTTCCTCAATTAAAAATCTCCTAAAATATGTTTCTTCTTTTAAAAGTACTTTTAATATTAAATCAGCAAATATTTCCACATTACATCTGTGGTTAATGGTATGCCTGTGGCAGCTGCCAAAAGTCACATAGAGGTAAGAGCTGTCATGGAAAGCTAAGAACTTAGGAAGGCCACAGCACCAGAGATTCTGTCTTTTAGATCAAATGCCAAATCAGATCCGTGCAAAGGACATAAACATTGGTGGGTCAGACAGGAATGTCTAAGTAAGCATGAGTGTGTGTGAGTGTGTGTGTGTGTGTGTGTGTGTGCGCACGTGTTTGAGAATTCATTTGCATATGTACCTTTTGCTAGTCAGAAAGCATTGAATGACAATTATTATCACTTAACTCAGCTATGCACCTTTGGATATATAATTAAATTGGAAACTGTTTCCAGAGTCTCAAATTAATGTCTAAAGTCATGGAGTACTATTCCTACAGCTAAAGTTGGCACTGTCTAAGATGGCTATTACAAGTCTCATCTCTTGGTCATAGAATGACCTGGTTTTTCAATTTAGAAAATAATCTCATTATGTTGGGAAACTAAAATGATGTGGTTATTAAAGCACACACATACAGATGACAAGAATCTAGTTAGCAAGTTGACATACTACATCACAAACTATTTATAAATTAAGCTTTCCACTATTTTACAACTTGATCAAAGTTGAAAATTTCATTACCTTAACTCTTACATTCAGAGCATTTATTTTTTTAGTTTATTTTTTAAAAATATTTTATTTATTTGACAGACACAGAAAGAAAGAGCACAAGCAGGGGGAGCAGCAGGCAGAAGAAGAGGGAGATGCAGGTTCCCTGATAAGCAGGGAGCCTGATGTAGGGCTCGATCCCAGGACCCTGAGATCATGACCTGAGCCAAAGGCAGACACTTAACTGAGCCACCCAGGCATGCCCATTCATAGCATTTAGATTGCCAAGTAACTTCGGTGGTCATCCAGTATCAGCTACATCCTCTCTTCTTGCACTAATTCATCCATTTTTAAGAGGAACAGAACAATTATTCTATTATTTTCTAAAATTAATGGGAATAATTCAAGATTTAGTAACTTACAAAAATTTCTTGACACACTTTTCTTTTTCCCTAAAGCCTACTGAAATAAGAACAACACTTTCTTCATGCTGATGTTTAGAAATCTCAATTCTTCAACAACTATCTGATAATTCACACCTCATAGGGCTATGATATATAAAATGATACAGTAGCTGGCATGCAATAGATAGCAAAAACTTGATGTTTATTCTTGTTCATTGTAGTTATTACTTAAAATCTTTTATTTTGCACATAAAAATAGCATGTAGAGAAGTTCAATAACTTATTCATAGTAATTACATTAAATATGCAAAGTCAAAAGCAAGATATTCTACCTCTCCATCCAGTGCCCATTCTAAAACTCAGTAATTTCTCTCTACGGTACCCTAAGGAATAAGTATATACTACCCCAAAATACAAATCAAAGCCATAGTCAGATACCACCTCAACACCAGTCAGAATGGCTAAAATTAACAAGTCAAGAAACAACAGATGTTGGCAAGGATGTGGAGAAAGGGGAACCCTCTTACACCACTGGTGGGAATGCAAGCTGGTGCAGCCACTCTGGAAAACAGTATGAAAGTTCCTCAAAAAGTTAAAAATAGAGCTACCCTATGACCCAGCAACTGCACTATTAGGTATCTACCTAACATAGTGGTTCAGAGAGGCACATGCACCCCAATGTTTATAGCAGCAATGTCCACGATAGCCAAACTATGGAAAGAACCCAGATGTCCACTGACACATGAATGGATAAAAAAGAGGTGATATATATATATATATATATATATATATTCCATTATATATATAATATAATGAAAACAATGAAATCTTACCATTTGCAATGATGGATAGAACTGGAGGGTATCATACTAAGCAAATAAGTCAATCAGAGAAATACAATTATCACGTGATTTCACTCATATGTGGGATTTAAGAAACAAAACAGATGATCATAGGGGAAGGGAGGGAAAAATAAAGTAAGATGAAATCAGAAAGGGAGAAAAATGATAAGAGACTCATAACTATAGGAGACAAACTGAGGGTTGCTGGAGGGGAGGTAGGTGGGGGATGGGGTAACTAGGTGATGGGCGTTAAGGAAGACACTTGATGTAATAAGCACTGGGTATTATATGCAAATGATGAATCACTGAACTCTACCTCTGAAACTAATAATATGCTATGTTAATTAATTAAATTTAAATAAAATTTAAAAATATAGATAATGTGCAAAAAAGAATATCTAACCTTAAATAAACAACAAAACAGTTATTGAAGTTATACCATTAAAGAACTAATTAATTTCCTATAATCTGAGGACATTAAATTTAAGACTCATAATTTTAGCATAAACTATACAATAGGTGGTAACATCTATGAGTAATAATACATAAGACTTGTCATTAGGTGACAAGTGACTCCCTAAATGGGGTGTCCTCCCTAAATGGATATAGAGAAAGCAGACAATCTGGCGGTTCCAGTTGGGCAATATACCTATCAGTCACCTTCATTTTCCTCCAAAAGGAACAATGTTCCCCTCTGTTTAATTGATTTAAGTCAGATATCCACCTCCAGCTGTGATAGGACAGTAGTGATCCTACACAGATCATAACTAGATCATCCCAGCTACTAAAATAAAAATGCTTTATTTTTCCTACTATCTTTTTCAGAACGGGTTCTGCTATATCCACAACACTTCTAATAATCAATGAGCTAAGAGATATAAGAGATCTGTGCATTATATATAGAGTAAGACAAAAATTTATGAAAATACAGAGGAAATATGAGTAGGGTATGTCCCCAAGAAGGTTTGGTAGTTCCCAAATTATTCCTCCACTGCCTCCTCTATCCTTAATCCCCACAGCACCCAGATTATCCAGGAAGCAAATACCAAATTAGTACTATCTGCACTAGATATCAGCTATATTATGGCTAAACAGCCTTTTGTGAGATGACCCAGGAACTTTATTAAGTTTCAAACAACTCATTCAGACTTGGAAGCTCCATAATGTTGGTTCAACAAGGAATCTCACATGAAAGAGGTAACCTTTACTGCCAGGCCTACCATATCAACCAAACTAGCTTCAGCCATCACTAGGGTGGCACAGGTTGCCTCTAGAATGTTTCCATAAATGTGCTGGTTTCCTTCAAATAAGAATATAATCAAGTTAGTCACTGGTATCATGAGAAAGGAAAATAAGAACTTGTAAATCATGTCTGCCCTAAATTGGAGTCACATGCACTGAAATAATGTCACGAATAGAGGCAACACTATTATAAAGTCATGTACCAACACAGCCAAATGGCATGAATTTATTTTAAGCACAGATATTTTGGCAACTACTCAAATATGGATACCATGTATGATACTGCCCTACACTAGGTATAATGAAGTTCTGCAGCCAAGACAATGAGAGCAATCAAGAATAAGCATGCCTAAACATAAGAATTCTTCCAGAGATAAGCTCGTATTTTAGTTTCTATAGTCGGATCATTCATGACAGATCTTAAAATGGCTCCTGATCAAAGATTCATGCATTTGAACCATAATAATTGTTAATCTACCTCAGAAAAACATACAAGCTTTTTTTACCCAAAATTTATGAGAAGTTACTATTTTTTGACATATAACATTAGGTTAGACCTCTGATTTTGAGGGTTTATCTTACCATGTACAGAGTAATAAGGTTGTAATGAGCTTTACTTATAGACTGGGGAATCCTATTATTTTTGTCCTGGGCATTTCCTGAAAAATGTTGTGCCAAGATTGCAGTTGTTTTGGATGAAACAACTACAATTGGACAAAAATCAAAATCAACACCTTGAATGGAGCTCAGAATCTGATTGGTAACTGATCTGGATATAATTCACAGGTGTTACATGCTCTGTGCTTTTGGGCCTTCCATCTGTTCTGCATCATCCTGATTTTGAATACTTAGCCCTTTAGTCAGTTCTTGCTAATCCAATATTCCAAATTGGACACTGGGATCAAAGGACCAAACTATCTGGCTTAAATAAACAAGACCAACATATCGAGGAAGTATGAGTAAGTGTTTATCGGTGTATAGCAATAAGCTGAAATTATTTTAGCCTTTTGTTATTTTTCAATGAAAAAATTGTGGACTTGATATATGCAACATTTATTTTCATTCATGGTATCATAGAACCTTGTACTGAGTGAGCTTTAATCTAGGTCTACCAAATGGTAATTTACACTGTGTTTGAACCCAGACCTAATTCCAAAGCTTCAACATCATTATATTTCAGGAAATAAATGTAAAAAGAGATAATATAACTGTCCTTAAGTGCTAGGAGTCTAGTATAATAATATGGAAAAAGATAGCACATATATTCATACCTACAGATACAAAATAAATGTTAACTGCTAATGAATACCATCAAACAATTATGCTGGTTCAAAGGAAAGGAAGAGACTTTAATATCAACTCGGGCAAGGTAAGGTAAAGATATACTTCATTTAAGAGGGTGTGTTTAACAGGGTATTAAATGAGAGATGATAATTTTAAGGGGTGATAATTTTTTTCCAAGAAAGAACTTTGAAAATGAAAATCTACTTAATCAGAGGGAAGAACACGAATATACCAACACTGAAATATATGTGCATTATTATAGTGCATTGGAGGGGCATGGGTGTTGTTCATTTCAAGTAGAACGACAGAGAGAATGTGTCAGAAGAGTTTAGAGGCATGAAGATGGAAACTCATTATGATGTCAAAGCACTAAATTGCAAAGCAAGAAAATTTTACCTAAATATTACAGGCAATGGGGAATCATTGAAGGTTGCTGAGCAGAAAGTTGATACTATTAGATCTACTCTTCAGAAAGATAGCTTTAATTCCAGTGAATATAATTAACAGGAATGAGAGATTATATAGGAAATTATCTATGTGACAAGGTACAAGATTTTGCAAGATTATGAGGATGTAATACAGGTCAATGTCATTGGTTATGGCAAAAAGACAAGATAATATTGGGGCACCTGTCCAGCTCAGTCAAAAGAGCATGTGACTCTTGATCCTGGGGTTATGAGTTTGAGGCCCACGTGCACAGATTACAAAAAAAAAAAATCTTTAAGGAAAAAAAAAAAAGAAGGTGAGACAATAGTAAGGTAGATTCTACAGACCTTGACAATTGAATTGGAGACTGAAAGCAGAGGTGCAGGGAAATTAAGAGACAACAGGGTCCATGAGCCACTATTTCGAGTCCTGACACATCAATGATTAATACTGTCATACATCCCCCAGGAATGCTGAACTAGAGTCAGCCCTTGTGAGAAACAAAGAATGCCATCTCCTTCACAATCCCCTGCCACCAAACACACCCAAGCTGGAGAGAACAATTGGAGAGACACAGATACTGAGAAATTGCCAGGGAACAAAAAATGAAAAAAAAATGGATAGGATATAATTTTCAAGTAGTTATAATTTATATAAAAAATAAGTCACAACCAAAAATGTCTGGAAATATAAAAAGAGATTGTGTCATTTACATTTCCAGTAATATGATGTTGTACCCATGTCAATGTGAATAAAAATGTTGGATGAAGATGGTTTAACTGAATTGTCACCATCAGGAGTTATACCAAAATGTTTAGTTGTTCTTTTTCTTTTAGCATTTATGAAAATTGCACGACATTAATGATGCTAGAGGAAATAGATAAACATGTATGTGTCAAAAATTACATATCCTGCTCAAATACTCTTTAATGTGTCCTAACATTTGCACCCACATGTGTCTTTGTATCTCCCTATGTTTATGGGTGAAAGAATAACTGTGCCCTTACCAGCAACACAGTCGTGAGTATAAGCTTGTTTCAGTGAAAGAAAATAGAGTTTTGGCTAGAGTTTGATGAACTACGTGGGCCTCTGGGAGCAACAAACACTAGGAAATATGAGGCTTCAGATATTTAAATTAACTTGTAGAGAAAAGAAGGTGTAATTACTGTTGAAGATTGGAGAGTGAAGAAAAAAGAATTCACAGGCCAGAATATTGAGTTGAAATGATTGAACTCTCAACATTTGGTTGAGAGTAAAAGCTCTTGGAAATCAAAAGGAAATCATTTTTAGCCTTAATTCTGTAATTCTTGATCTTGATTCCATAATCCTTTTTATCCAATGTGCCTGGTTCTGCCTTATGAAATTTGGTTTCAAAAACAAAATTCCAAGGAGCTTCCAAAGGACATGACACAATATGGTATAGCTGTTTGGAAAACACTATTTGATATAAGCAGTGATTAATAGGAAATCATGTAAGAGAGGCCATATTTTGACTGAAAAGCTACAGGAACCTAATTATTTTTACCCACAAAAAGACCAAATCTCGGTCTGGCAATTAATGTTCTATATATATAAGCAGTTCACAGCTAGCAGTATAATGAGCAGAATATCAAGATGGAGTACTACAGTACTTCAAATGTGCAAGCCACAAAAAGACAGGGATACATAATTTAAGAATTAGAGATCCTGAAATGAAAGCCAAAGATCCTCAATTGTACATGTGTGGAGACTTGTTTTTTTTAATCATCTAAGATTTAATGTAATTTAAGAGAATAGGGTTGGAGGTAAGGTGCCCATGAAGAAACTGAGTGCACCTCTACAAAAGCAAAGAGTACTGGAGGACAGGGTGGCAAGGGAAATAGGACAACCTGCAGACAAAAAAATTAATTGTCCTGGGGCACCTGGGTGGCTCAGTGGATTAAGCCTCTGCCTTTGACTCAGGTAAATTTCTCAGGGTCCTGGGATCCAGCCCCGCATCAGGCTCTCTGCTCAGCAGGGAGCCTGCTTCCCCCTCTCTCGCTGCCTGCCTCTCTGCCTACTTGTAATCTCTCTCTATCAAATAAATAAACATTAAAAAAATTAATTGTCCTGGGAGGAGTCAAGATGGCAGAGAAGTAGCAGGCTGAGACTACATCAGGTAGCAGGAGATCAGCTAGATAGCTTATCCAAAGATTGCAAACACCTACAAATCCAATGGGAGATCGAAGAGAAGAACAGCAATTCTAGAAACAGAAAATCAACCACTTTCTGAAAGGTAGGACTGGCAGAGAATGGAATCCAAAGCGACGGGAAGATAGAACGTGGGGGGAGGGGCCAGCTCCCAGCAAGTGACGAGGCAACAGAGCACTAAATCATGACTTTTAAAAGTCTGTTCTGCTGAGGGACATCGCTCCAGAGGCATAACCAGGGTGAAACCCACATGGGGTCAGCGTGGCGTCAGGTCATGCAGGGTCACAGAAGGATCAGGGGTGTCTGAGTGTCACAGAGCTTCAGGTATTAGAACGGGGAAGCCGGCTACAGAGACAGAGCGGAGGAGTGAGCTCTCAGCTCGGGGTTACCTTGAACTGGTCGCAGGCTCGGTCAGCTTGGAGCGCGGACGGAGGCCAGGGTGGCGGGAGTCATTGGGCGCTGTTCTCTGAGGGCGCACTGAGGAGTGGGGCCCCGGGCTCTCGGCTCCTCCGGGCCAGAGACCAGGAGGCAGCCATCTTCATTCCCATCCTCCAGAACTCTACGGAAAGCGCTCAGGGAACAAAAGCTCCCGAAAGCAAACCTGAGCTGAGTACTCAGCCCGGCCCCTGGTAAGGGTGGTGCAATTCCGCCTGGTGCAAAGACACTTGAGAATAACTACAATGGCACCTACCCAAGAAGATCAACAAGAAATCCAGCCAGGACCAAGTTCACCTACCAAGGAGTGCAGGTTCAATACCAAGGAGAGCAGCGGAACTCCAGAAAAGGAGAAAGCAAAGCACAGAACTCATGGCTTTCTCCCCATGATTCCTTAGTCTCTCAGTTAATTTAGTTGTTTTTTTTTTTCAATTTTTTTTGTCTTCTTCTAAATTTTTTGTTAACTTTTACCCTTTTCTTTTTTAACATTTTTAACTAGTTTATCTAATATATATATATTTTTTTCTTTTTTATATTTTTTCTTTATTCGTTTTCTTTTTTTAATTGTTTCTTTTTTTTTTTTTCTGAACCTCTTTTTATCCCCTTTCTCCCCCCCAGGATTTGGGATCTCTTCTGATTTGGTTAAAGCGTATTTTCCTCAGGTCTTTGCCACCCTTTTAGTATTTTACTTGCTCCTTCATATACTCTTATCTGGACAAAATGACAAGGCGGAAAAATTCACCACAAAAAAAAAAAAAAAAAAAGAACAAGCGGCAGTACCAAAGGCTAGGACCTAATCAATTACAGACATTGGAAATATGTCAGATCTAGAGTTCAGAATGACAATTCTCAAGGTTCTAGCCGGGCTCAAAAAAGGCGTGGAAGATATTAGAGAAACCCTTTCGGGAGATAAAAAAGCCCTTTCTGGAGAAATAAAAGAACAAAAATCTAACCAAGTTGAAATCAAAAAAGCTATTAGTGAGGTGCAATCAAAAATGGAGGCTCTCACTGCTAGGATAAATGAGGCAGAAGAAAGAATTAGCAATATAGAAGACCAAATGATGGAGAATAAAGAAGCTGAGCAAAAGAGGGGCAAACAGCTGCTGGACCATGAGGGGTGAATTCAAGAGATAAGTGACACCATAAGACGAAACAACATTAGAATAATTGGGATTCCAGAAGAAGAGAGAGAGGAGAGCAGAAGGTGTATTGAAGAGAATCATTGGAGAGAATTTCCCTAATATGGCAAAGGGAACAAGCATCAAAATCCAGGAGGTGCAGAGACCCCCCTCAAAATCAACAAGAATAGGTCCACACCCTGTCACCTAATAATAACATTTACAAGTCTTAGTGACAAAGAGAAAATCCTGAAAGCAGCCCAGGAAAAGAAGTCTGTAACATACAATGGTAAAAATATTAGATTGGCAGCAGACTTATCCACAGAGACCTGGCAGGCCAGAAAGAGCTGGCATGATATATTCAGAGCACTAAACGAGAAAAACATGCAGCCAAGAATACTATATCCAGCTAGGCTATCATTGAAAATAGGAGAGATTAAAAGCTTCCAGGAAAAACAAAAACCGAAAGAATTTGTAAACACCAAACCAGCTCTACAGGAAATATTGGAAGGGGTCCTCTAAGCAAAGAGAGAGCCTAAAAGTAGTGGATCAGAAAAAACAGAGACAATATACAGTAACAGTCACCTTACAGGCAATACAATGGCACTAAATTCATATCTCTCAATAGTTACCCTGCATGTTAATGGGCTAAATGCCCCAATCAAAAGACACAGGGTATCAGAATGGATAAAAAAAACAAAACCCATCTATATGTTGCCTACAAGAAACTCATCTTAAACCTGAAGACACCTCCAGATTTAAAGTGAGGGGGTGGAAAAGAATTTACCATGCTAATGGACATCAGAAGAAAGCAGGAGTGGCAATCCTTATATCAGATCAATTAGATTTTAAGCCAAAGACTACAATAAGAGATGAGGAAGGACACTATATCATACTCAAAGGAACTATCCAACAAGAAGATCTAACAATTTTAAATATCTATGCCCCTAACGTGGGAGCAGCCAACTATATAAACCAATGAATAACAAAATCAAAGAAACACATCGACAATAATACAATAATAGTAGGGGACTTTAACACTCCTCTCACTGAAATGGACAGATCATCCAAGCAAAAGATCAACAAGGAAATAAAGGCCTTAAATGACACACTGGACCAGATGGACATCACAGATATATTCAGAACATTTCATCCCAAAGCAAAAGAATACAGCTTCATCTCTAGTGCACATGGAATATTCTCCAGAATAGATCACATCCTGGGTCCTAAATCAGGTCTCAACCATTATCAAAAGATTGGGATTATTCCCTGCATATTTTCAGACCACAATGCTCTGAAGCTAGAACTCAATCACAAGGGGAAATTTGGAAAGAACCCAAATACATGGAGACTAAACAGCATCCTTCTAAAGAATGAATGGGTCAACCAGGAAATTAAAGAAGAATTGAAAAAATTCATGGAAACAAATGATAATGAAAACACAACGGTTCAAAATCTGTGGGACACAACAAAGGTAGTCCTGAGAGAAAATATACAGCGGTACAAGCTTTTCTCAAGAAACAAGAAATGTCTCAAGTACACAACCTAACCCTACACCTAGAGGAGCTGGAGAAAGAACAAGAAAGAAACCCTAAACCCAGCAGGAGAAGAGAAATCATAAAGATCAGAGCAGAAATCAATGAAATAGAAACAAAAAAAAAAAAAAAACAATAGAGCAAATCAATGAAACTAGGAGCTGGTTCTTTGAAAGAATTAATAAGATCAATAAACCCCTGGCCAGACTTATCAAAAGAAAAGAGAAAGGACCCAAATAAATAAAATCATGAATGAAAGGGAGAGATCACAACTAACACCAAAGAAATATAGACAATTATAAGAACATACTATGAGCAACTCTACGCCAACAAATTTGACAATCTGGAAGAAATGGATGCATTCCTAGAGACATATAAACTACCACAACTGAACCAGGAAGAAAGAGAAAGCCTGAACAGACCCATAACAGGTAAGGAGATTGAAACAGTCATCAAAAATCTCCAAACAAACAAAAGCCCAGGGCCAGACGGCTTCCTGGGGGAATTCTACCAAACATTTAAAGAAGAACTAATTCCTATTCTCCTGAAACTGTTCCAAAAAATAGAACTGGAAGGAAAACTTCCAAACTCATTTTTTGAGGCCAGCATCACCTTGATCCCAAAACCAGACAAGGATCCCATCAGAAAAGAGAACTACAGACCAATATCTCTGATGAACACAGATGTGAAAATTCTCACGAAAATACTAGCCAATAGGATTCAACAGTACATTAAAAGGATTATTCACCACGACCAAGTGGGATTTATTCCAGGGCTGCAAGGCTGGTTCAACATCCGCAAATCAATCAATGTGATACAACACATTAATAAAAGAAAGAACAAGAACCATATGATACTCTCCATAGATGCTAAAAAAGCATTTGACAAAGTACAGCATCCCTTCCTGATCAAAACTCTTCAAAGTGTAGGGATAGAGGGCACATACCTCAATATTATCAAAGCCATCTATGAGAAACCCACCACAAATATCAATCTCAATGGAGAAAAACTGAAAGCTTTTCCGCTAAGGTCAGGAACATGGCAGGGATGTCCATAATCACCACTGCTATTCAACATAGTACTAGAAGTCCTAGCCTCAGCAATCAACAACAAAAGGAAATTAAAGGCATCCAAATCAGCAAAGAAGAAGTCAAACTATCACTCTTTGCAGATGATATGATACTATATGTGGAAACCCCAAAAGACTCTACTCCAAAACTGCTAGAACTTGTATAGGAATTCTGTAAAGTGTCAGGATATAAAATCAATGCACAGAAATCAGTTGCATTTCTCTACACCAACAATAATACAGAAGAAAGAGAAATTAAGGAGTCAATCCCATTTACAATTTCACCCAAAACTATAGGATACCTAGGAATAAACCTAACCAAAGAGGCTAAGAATCTATACTCAGAAAACTATAAAGAACTCATGAAAGAAATTGAGGAAGACACAAAGAAATGGAAAAATGTTCCATGCTCCTGGATTGGAAGAACAAATATTGTGAAAATGTCTATGCTACCTAAAGCAATCTACTAATTTAATGCAATTCCTATCAAAATATCATCCTTTTTTTTTTCAAAGAAATGGAACAAATAATCCTAAAATTTATATGGAACCAGAAAAGACCTCGAATAGCCAAAGGAATATTGAAAAAGAAGGCCAAAGTTGGTGGCATCACAATTCCAGACTTCAAGCTCTATTACAAAGCTGTCATCATCAAGACAGCATGGTACTGGCACAAAAACAGACACTTAGTTCAATGGAACAGAATAGAGAGCCCAGAAATAGACCCTCAACTCTATGGTCAACTAATCTTCGACAAAGCAGGAAAGAATGTCTAATGGAAAAAAGACAGCCTCTTAATTGTACAGCCAAATGCAGAAAAATGTAATTGGATCATTTCCTCACACCACACATGAAAATAGTCTCAAAATGGATGAAAGACCTCAGTGTGAGAAAGGAATCCATCAAAATCCTTGAGGAGAACACAGGCAGCAACCTCTTCGACCTCAGCCACAGCAACATCCTCCTAGGAACATCACCAAAGGCAAGGGAAGCAAGGGCAAAAATGAACTATTGGGATTTCATCAAGATCAAAAGCTTTTGCACAGCAAAGGAAACAGTTAATAAAACCAAAAGAGAACTGACAGAATGGGAGAAGATATTTGCAAACGACATATCAGATAAAGGGCTAGTGTCCAAAATCTATAAAGAACTTAGCACACTCAACACCCAAAGAACAAAGAATCCAATCAAGAAATGGGCAGAACACATGAACAGACATTTCTGCAAAGAAGACATCCAGATGGCCAACAGACACATGAAAAAGTGCTCCACATCACTCAGCATCAGGGAAATACAAATCAAAACCACCATGAGATATCACCTCACACCAGTCAGAATGGCTACAATTAACAAGTCAGGAAATGACAGATGCTGGCGAGGATGCAGAGAAAGGGAAACCTTCCTACACTGTTGGTGGGAATGCAAGTTGGTGCAACCACTCTGGAAAACAGCATGGAGGTTCCTCAAAATGTTGAAAATAGAACTACCCTATGACCCAGCAATTGCACTATTGGATATGTACCCTAAATATACAAATGTAGTGGTCCGAAGGGGCACATGCACCCAAATGTTTATAGCAGCAATGTCTACAGTAGTCAAACTATGGAAAGAACTTAGATGTCCATCAACAGATGAATGGATAAAGAAGATATGGTATATATACACAATGGAATACTATGCAGCCATCAAAAGAAATGAAATCTTGCCATTCGCGATGACGTGGATGGAACCAGAGGTATCATGCTTATCGAAATAAGTCAATCAGAGAAAGACAACTATCATATGATCTCCCTGATATGAGGAAATGGTGATGCAACATGGGGGTTAAAGTGGTAGAAGAAAAATAAATCAAACAGGATGGGATTGGGAGGGAGACAAACCATAAGTGACTCTTAATCTCACAAAACAAACTGAGCGTTGCTGGGCGGAGGGGGATTGGGAGGGGGGGTGGGGTTATGGACATTGGGGAGGGTATGTGCTATGGTGAGTGCTATGAAGTGTGTAAACCTGGCGATTCACAGACCTGTACCCCTGGGGATAAAAATATATGTTTATAAAAAATAAAAAAATAAAAATATAAAAAAAATTAATTGTCCTGATTACAAGGAAGGGGAGACAGTGAAAATAACATTCCTCCATCCATTCATTTCTTTATCCATCCAATACATATTTATTCAGTATCTCTTAAGAGGCAGAGGCTGTGTTCGCACTCTGGTTACAATAGAGAACAAAACAAATTTCATGCTCTCAGGAAGCTTCTACTTTGGGGCAAGAAGCCATATTACAAATAAAAGTATAGGAGCCAAGTAGAGAGTGTTATGTTAGACAAGGTGGTCACGAAAACCCCATATGGGGAGTGATATAACTGAAATGAGAAAGGATGCCATACAAGCATCTGTGGAGGGAAGAAGGGTGATAATACTCTACAGAAGAAAAATTTGATGCAAAAGCCCTTAGGTGGGAATATGCTTGGCATAGCTGGTCAAGAAAAATCAAGGCCAGTGAACTTAGAGGACATTAAGTCAGGGGGGGGGGGATGGTGGGACATGAAGTGAACAAGGAGCCAAAGGCCAGATAAGGTAAGCTTCACAGGCACAGTTTGAGAACCGGAATTTTGTTTTAAGGCTGACAAGAAGCCATTATGTAGACACAACCTGATACATGTTTTACAAGAATTTCTGGTTGCTTTGTTAACAGGCTGAAGAGGGATTCAAGTAGAAACAGTAAAACAGGTTAAGAGGCTACTTCACTTACCCACATGAGAACAATGGAGGATTTTATTAGGATGAAACAATGAGTCAGACATCTTACAAGAACAGATCTCCAAGTGTGCTCCTGGCACCAATAGTAACCAGAAACTAATTACAGAAGCAAAATCTGGAGTCTTGCTCCACCTACTGACTCGGAGACCTGGGAGTGGGACCCAGAAATCTGTGTGTTAACAAGCCCAACAGGTAAATCCAATGTATGCTCAAATTTGAGGATTACTGCCTCAGAAGTAAAGTTTCACCTAGTTCTGATAGGGGTTCTGAATAATTTTAGCACTTTAGTGTCACTAAGTAATTAAATTATATATATTTTTGAACTGTAAAAAATTCTGCTTTAGGAATGAGGGGTTTGTTTATTTAATGAGTGTATTTAGAGCAATGTGAAATAGGAAAAACATTCAAACATGGGCGTGTGTCAACCCAAGTTCACACTGTCTCGGTACCTAAAGATTGAATTTCTGGCTCTAAATTCAGGCCATATTCTGATGTATTTCTAATATAGTTATCAGGCTATTTAGTATAAGCTTTAAATTGCCAACTCTCTTTGATACAAAAAAAAAAAAGAACTGAATTTAATGATCTCATTTTCAGTGATAAACAATTACTTTGCAGATTTTCAGACAAACCATGTCTCCAGTTTTTAAAAGACACTTGTTTCACCAATGATGGGCATCTATATTAACAAAAACTGAAAACCCCAAATCAACATTAGTTGTAGATAATGAATGGGTGCCATAGACTACATTGTAAAATTGAGAAATGCCTAAAAACCTGAATATTCTGAGTTGCTCTTTTGAGCTGAAAGCATAATCAGTCACAACAGAGACTTGAAAAGCAAGAAGATTCTAGAACTCTAACTACCAAAAATAAATCCATTGGGAAAAGCCTCTCAGATTTGGTGGTCTGCATTTCCACTTGCGATTACACTTAAAATGCATTTTAGAGAATCACTTCGCTGGATGCAAAAAACTTGAAGAGATAGAATTAATAATGATTAATCTTAAAGAAAAACTTATTTTAGGGACACCTGGGTGGCTTAGTGGGTTAGGCCTCTGCTTTCAGGTCGGGTTGTGATTTTGGGGTCCTGGGATGGAGCCCTGCATCAGGCTTTCTGCTTGGTGGGGAGCCTGCTTTTCCCCTATCTCTCTGCCTGCCTCTCTGCCTACTTGTGGTCTCTCTCTCTGTCAGGTAAATAAATAAAACCTTAAAAAACCTTATTTTAAAACATACATATTCATTTGTGTGTGTATAAATGCATTCATACACATGAAAAATGACTACAGATATATAGGAGATGAACTCTCTAGCTTTCAAACCTTATTCACTAGGATTTTTTTTTAATCTAGAAAAAGAAAACTTTTGGTGACTAAAGACCATTCTAAAATTCATCAATCACATGGTGGATTGAGTACAAGTATTTTAGATATTCACTGAAGATAGAATAAAAGGGACTGATGTTATGGGAGGCATTTACTGAAAACATGAGGAATCCAAGATAACAAAATGGTGATTTCCATAAAAACTACAGTGAACGTTTTAGGCAAGAATGTCCGATCATGTGGTATGTTCAGAGATGTGGATATGTGCCAAAGGGCTTCAGCCATAGGGTGCTTTTTCTCCACAGTTATACCACACAAAACACAATTCTATAAGTTCTAGAGACCTAATGTACAACTCCAATTAAGTACAGTTAATAATACTGCACTGTATACAGGAAATCTGCTAAGATAGATCTTAAGTGCTCACACTATACACACAAACAACTGACTCTGTAATGTGATGGATATGTTAATTAGCTTGTGTGTGGTCACCCTTTCACAGTGTATTTGTATATCAAAACCATCATTTTGCACACCTTTTTTTTTTAAAGATTTTATTTATTTATTTGACAGAGAGAGATCACAAGCAGGCAGAGAGGCAGGTAGAGAGAGAGGAGGAAGCAGGCTCCCTGCTGAGCAGAGAGCCGGATGTGGGGCTCTATCCCAGGACCCTGAGATCATGACCTGAGCCGAAGGCAGCGGCTTAACCCACTGAGCCACCCAGGTGCCCCTTTGCACACCTTTTATATATATAATTTTTATTTGTCAATTAAACCTCAATCAAGCTGGAAAAAATAAACATCTCTACCACCCCACCCCCAAATACAATTCTCCTCACTGGAGCTCAACACAGTGGGATTCAATTACAACCCCAATGGCCAGGGGACATATTGCTGTGCGCCCCACAGTCCTTACATTGAAGGTATTGGCAACCCCTTGGGACAAGCAGCCAACAGGAACGGGAAGGCTGGTTTGTCATTAGAACCACCTGGAAGAACATAGTGTTTAAAAGGCAGGATTGCTTCTCTTGTATGGTAATGCATATTGAGGTATACCCGGAAGAGAGGGAAACACATTCAATGGCATAGAAGTTTCTGTTTACACATCTAATTTAATTTTCCCAAGAACTAAAAGTCAGACAAAACACAATAGGTATAAAAATTCCACATTTAGATCTTCCCTTTTGGCCTTATTGTCTATTACTTCTTTTCACTGCTACCATCAGCCAGTTTCTTACTAGATTTTATGAGTTTCCTGCATTATCAGATTGTAAACATGGTATCAAGACAGGTTGCTAAAACACTGACAAGTCCAGTGGAGGAGAGAAAGAGCTGGCCCAGAAGCTGTACTTACTTTATCTCTTTATCTGTGGACAACAAGTGACTATAAAAATGTGGGATCTCCCATGATGTATCCACTACTGATATTATTCCTCTGCAGAAAAAATACTTCTGGAGAAACTCAAGGGACCAAATGGTCTACCGTCTTCAGCTTTTCAAATACATTACAATACTTTATCATAATTTTGTACTGTTACTCTGAAGGAACTTCAAAAATTCTCCAATATAGGGGCACCTGGGTGGCTTAGTGGGTTAAGCCTCTGCCTTCGGCTCAGGTCATGATCTCAGGGTCCTGGGATCGAGCCCCACATTGGGCTCTCTGCTAAGCGGGGAGCCTGCTTCCCCCCTTCTCTCTCTGCCTGCCTTTCTGCCTACATGTTATCTCTGTCAAACAAATAAATAAAATCTTTAAAAAAAATAATCTCCAATATAAACAATTAAATATAAACAGTCTGCTCTGGAATGTTACATTCTACATTTGTTTTAGCTTCTAGTCAAACTTTGTTAATCACCGCTCACTGAATACACTCAGAGCTCTGTACATCCTCTGTTCCCCCACCAAAGCTTCTCCTGCAATTAATAATTGACATTATGAATGTATTTTGTGCAAAGCCTGTGTTCAATATTTAAAGGAATTTAAAGGGAAGGGAGGAATATTACCTGAATAACTGCTATGTATCACATAGGAGTGGTATTATAAGAGCCTCATTCAAAAGGATTAAAATATTCATTTTAGAGAAGATAAAACTGAGATTAAAATGGGTTACCAATATGTCACCAGGTTACTTGTCAATGGTTATACAAATAGAAACTATTAGAATCAAGTTATGGTATCAGGTCCAAAACTGAAGCCTTGATATTCTTGCTCTTCTCCATGCTACCAATTCTATTTATTTCAAACAGAATACAGTCATAACAGCAAAATCTTAAGAGCAGCCAATATTCCTTGCTCTTGGTCTATGTATCCATCCAGCACAATATATATTACATAATACAAACTCAAGTATTTACTATAATTTAACTCAAGATGAAATCTGCCCAAGGAATTTAGTATCTTGAGCAGTACATTTAGCAGGTGAATAATAATATAAGAAATCTGGGGAATTCTACAAAACTTTCAAAGAAGAAATAACACCTATTCTCCTGAAGCTATTTCAAACAATTGAAGCAGAAGGAAAACTTCCAGACCCTTTTTATGAAGCCAGCATTACCCTGATCACCAAACCAGGCAAAGACCTCAGCAAAAGGGAGAATTTCAGACCAATATCACTGATGAATATGGATGCTAAGATTCTCAACAAGATCCTAGCTAAGAGGATCCAACAGCACATTAAAAAGATTATCCACCATAACCAGGTGGGATTCATCCCTGGGTTGCAAGGATGGTTCAACATTCGCAAATCAATCAATGTGATACAACAAATCAATAAGAGAAGAGAGAAGAACCATATGGTCCTCTCAGTTGATGTAGAAAAAGCATTTGACAAAATCCAGCATCCGTTCCTGATTAAAATGCGTCAAAGTATAGTGATAGAGTGAACATTCCTGAACTTCATGAATTCTATCTATGAAAAACCCACAGCAAATATCATCCTCAATGGGAAAAAGCTGACAACTTCCCCTTTGAGATCAGGAACATGACAAGGATGCCCACTCTCACCACTCTTGTTCAACATAGTATTAGAAGTCCTAGCAACAGCAATCAGACAACAGAGAGAAATAAAAGGGTATCCAAACTAGCAATGAAGAAGTCAAACTCTCTCTCTTCATAGATGATATGATACTTTATATGGAAAACCCAAAAGACTCCACCTCTAAACTACTAGAACTCATACAGCAATTCAGTAACATGGCAGGATACAAAGTCAATGTACAGAAATCAGTTGCTTTCTTATACACTAAAAATGAAAACACAGAAAGGGAAATTAGAGAATTGATTCCATTTACTATAGCACCAAAAACCATAAGATACCTGGGAATAAGCCTAACCAAAGAGGTAAAGGATCTGTACTCAAGGAACTACAGAACACTCATGAAATAAATCAAAGAAGACACAAAAAGATGGAAGACCATTCCATGCTCTTGGATCAGAAGAATAAACATTGTTAAAATGTCTATACTACCTAGAGCAATCTATACTTTCAGTGCCATTCTGATCAAAATTCCACCAGTATTTTTCAAAGAGCTGAAGCAAATAATCCTAAAATTTGTATGGAATCAGAAGAGACCCTGAATTGCTAAGGAAATGTTGAAAAAGAAAAACAAAACTGGCGGCATGACATTACCTGATTTCAAGTTTACTACAAAGCTGTGATCACCAAAACAGCATGGTACTGGCATAAAAACAGACACATAGACCAGTGGAATGGAGTAGAGAGCCCAGATATGGACCCTCAATTCTATGGTCACATAATCTTCAACAAAGCAGGAAAAAATATACAGTGGAAAAAAGACAGTCTCTTCAATAAATGGTGCTGGGAAAATTAGACAGCTATATGTAGAAGAATGAAACTCGACCGTTCTCTTACACCGTACACAAAGATAAACTCGAAATAGATAAAAGACCTCAACATGAGACAGGAAGCCATCAGAATCCCAGAGGAGAACATAGGCAGTAACCTCTTCGACATCAGACACAGCAACTTCTTTCAAGATATGTCTCCAAAGTCATAGGAAACAAAAGTGAAAATAAACTTTTGGGACTTCATCAAGATCAAAAGCTTCTGAACAACAAAGGAAACAGTCAACAAATCAAAGAGGCAACCCATGGAGTGGGAGAAGATACTTGCAAATGACAGTATAGACAAAAGGATGATATCCAGGATCTATAAAGAACTTCTCAAACTCAACACACACAAAACAGATAATCATGTCAAAAAATGGGCAGAAGACATGAACAGACACTTCTCCAATGAAGATATACAAATGACTAACAGACACATGAAAAAATGTTCATCATCACTAGCCATCAGGGAGATTCAAATTAAAACCACATTGAGATACCACCTTACACCAGTTAGAATGGCCAAAATTAACAAGACAGTAAACAACATGTGTTGGAGAGGATGTGGAGAAAGGGGAACCCTCTTACACTGTTGGTGGGAATGCAAGTTGGTGCAGCCACTTTGGAGAACAGTGTGGAGATTCCTCAAGAAATTAAAAATAGAGCTTCCCTATGACCCTGCAATTGCACTACTGGGTATTTACCCCAAAGATACAGATGTAGTGAAAAGAAGGGCCATCTGTACCCCAATGTTTATAGCAGCAATGGCCACGGTCGCCAAACTGTAGAAAGAGCCAAGATGCCCTTCAACGGATGAATGGATAAGGAAGATGTGGTCCATATACACTATGGGGTATTATGCCTCTATCAGAAAGGATGAATATCCAACTTTTGTATCAACATGGATGGGACTGGAAGAGATTATGCTGAGTGAAGTAAGTCAAGCAGAGAGAGTCAGGTATCATATGGTTTTGCTTATTTGTGGAGCACAAGAAATAACACGGAGGACATGGGGAGATGGAGAGGAGAAGGGAGTTGAGGGAAATTGGAGGGGGAGATGAACAATGAGAGACTAGGAACTCTGAAAAACAATCTGAGGGTTTTGAAGGGGCGGGGCGGACGGGAGGGTGGGGGATCCTGGTGGTGGGTATAATGGAGGGCACGTATTGCATGGAGCACTAGGTGTGGTGCATAAACAATGAATTCTGTTACACTGAAAAGAAATTAAATTTAAAAAAAGAGAAGAAATCAGGCGTGAAATACCAAGGGAAAGGTAAATAACATTATAGGAACAGAGAAGAAGACTGAATTTTATTCTGATCTAGGGAGTAAGTCAGACAGGTAGGGCTACTAATATTCCAATTCAGATGGCCTTTTATCAGCTCTGGGCATACATGCTCTGGTTTGTGCATACATTGCTGCTAAAGTGTCCCTTATGTAATGTTCTTAGGATTCTACTTGGACCCCAGAGAAGGAGAGCTAAAAGTACCTGGGAGTTTTGCATCCTGCAAAACTAGAGAGGCCACTAGCTAATGAGTGAATAAAATGAGCAAATGATCATCCAGTTCCTTTACTTGGAGAAGACGGACTCCCAAGTGTAAGCAATTTTCATTCCCTAGGCTAAGCCTGGTACGTCATCTGAGTATACTCTTTCTTGGTTTCTTCTCTTTTCTATACCAATTGCCTCTCTTGTTACTAAAGGTAGACAGAAGAGCCAGTAAACTAAAATACAGATTTTTTTTCCCATAAGAAAGCTAAAGCCTGGGGCACCTGGGTGGCTTAATGGGTTAAGCCTCTGCCTTTGGCTCAGGTCATGATCTCAGGGTCCTGGGATGGAGCCACACATCAAGCTGTCTGCTCAGCAGGGAGCCTGTTTCCTGCTCTCTCTCTGTCTGCCTCTCTGCCTACTTGTGATCTCTCTCTCTGTGTGTGTCAAATAAATAAATAAATAAAATCTTAAAAAAAAAAAAGAAAAGAAAAGAAAAAAGAAAGCCAAAGCCTAATGTACAGATAGCCTTAGGAGTAGTGGTAAATAAGGTTAGCAAGAAAGTTAAAGAAACGGTGGTGTTTCAATCCTGAATGAGGCACTGAGGATTTCACTGAATAAAGGGAAGCCACTAAAGGTCAACACTCTACCCCACCGATGAGCAAGTGAGCAGTTCTCTGCATTTCTACCTCTCTATTTTTTGTCTAGCAATATTCTATTTGTTCTTCAAGTTCATTTGTCATGTTTCGGTATGCAACTTGATATTTATCTGTTTAAAAATATGTTATTTATTTATTTGAGAGAGAGAGATAATGAGAGAAAGGACGACCAGAGGGAGAAGCAGACTCCCTGCTGAGCAGGGATGCCAACAGGGGACTCAATCCTGGGACTCCAGGATCATGACCTGAGCCAAAGGCTGTTGCTTAACCAACTGAGCCACCCAGGTGCCCCTATGACTTGATATTTATCTTGATTCCACAAACTAAAAGGTCTTTTCCTTTCTCCACTCAGTCATTTGTAGAGAGAACTTCACCTTTTCGAATTCTTTATATCCCTATGCCCTTTCACACTGTAGACAGGAGTTTCCTCACTGAAGGGTCAAAATTTTGTGACTATATCCCTGAAACTTTTGCCACTGCCTCCTCCACATAGTACTCAGTATTTGAATTACAAAGAAAGCCAAACATTAAACCCTAGATCCTGTCACACATTACTTTGCCCCACCCTCAGGACTGACTTTGACTGGAAGAGGAGAGCCTATGCTCCAAAATCAGTCTCTTCACATTCTCAAAAACCATATAGGCATCTATTTTGACATTATTTAGAATGGTAAGGTCATCCAGTCAATGGTTAACTGAATATCCTCTAAAACCTACAATCCATAAGTCAAGCAGAGAGAGTCAATTATCATATGGTTTCACCTACTTGTGGAATGGAGGACATTAGGAGAAGAAAAGGAAAAGTGAGTTGGGGGAAATCGGAGGGGGAGATGAAGCATGAGAGACTGTGGACTCTGAGAAACAAACTGAGGGTTTTGGAAGAAAGGGAGGTGGGGGATGGGTGAGCCTGGTGGTGGGTATTAAGGAGCGCATGTATTGCATGGAGCACTGGATGTGGTGCATATACAATGAATCTTGGAACACTGAAAAAATAAAATTAAAAAAAAATCTTGTCACTAACAGAATGAAAATGTTAAAAATAATATAAAGTCTATAATTCTCTGGGGGTGGAAGACAGGGGGAAGCAGGGAAATGTGAAAGAGTATTTCACTGTTCTTCCCACTGTTATAAAAATAATCTAATTTGGTGTCTCTAGTTAAAGCACTGATTAAAAAGTAAGAATAAAGTAAATCAAATATGACTACTTTGTAATTATTCTGTACTATAACAGAAGTGGTCTTATTATTTGCAAAGTCTACAAAAATTGGTCAGTAAATGAGATGATAAATTCTGGGACAAATCCTATCTAACTGCATTTAGATGACAAGTAGACTCAATGTAGTAGTGACGACTTAGGGGTGTAGGTAGCACACTTTCCTTAAATTATATCACCAATAAACTATATTCCACTGTGTTTCCTTTGCATAGGAAAAAGTTCTTCAGAGTCACCTTGGCAGTTAATATTACAAGAAACATGTGGCAGTTTAAAACGATGCTTTAAATAAATTTAATACCTTTTCTCTTTTTTCCTCTTCTTTTGATTACTCTTTTGCTATATTATTTTTATGCTAGGAAATTTAAATATCATCTATAAAATTTTAAGAGGACACATTTTAGAAACAAGTGCATCCATCTCTATCAGAAGGCATATAACACATCAATTTGAAATCATTAGGAGTTTTGCTCTGGTGAAAAAGTTCAATGGAATATATAATACTGATGATTGACCCTAAAGGTCCTTAATATTTTCTTTTTATGCTTTCACATTAAAATATAGCTGGAAAATTATTTTAGTCTTAATACAAATATTTCCTTCATGAAGCCTTCTCCGAAAGAAATGACAGGTATGGTTAAATATTCCACGTGTTCCTGTACATTTCCCTGGACCTCATTTATTCCCCTTTTCCTGTGTCAATTTGGGACAAAGTTTAACAAATTGTGTAACTAGAAGGTGGAGGAGAGCCACCCACACTGCAATCAGACAAATCATACTTGATTATAGCAACCCACTGGATTTCAAGTCTATTTTTATTTTGGCAATTAGCATTATTTATTTCAAATGATACCCAATTTTTTACATTTCTTGACAACATTCTTTAGAATGAACTCCTCACTTTTTGAGTCACCCTATTCCCCTTTCCTGTTTGATTTTCTCTAGAGGACTTATTACCATCTGATCTACTATAAATATCAGTTATTTTATTTTAAATAACTCTCTACTAGATAAAAATACCATACAACAGGAATGTACTTTTATTTCAGTTTAGCTTACCAATGTACCCCTAGTGATTTCAACTGCACTTGGAACAGTATAGATAATCCCCAGTTTCATAACTTGAAGAAATTGCATAATTTCTTAACCCTCAATTATACCACTTACCCTACATTATGAAAATAAAATGAGGATATATGTAAAACTTCTAGTCTCACAGTTTGTATACATTCAGAGTTAATGTACTGCAATCTCTATCAAAATATCAATGGGTTTTTTTTTTACAGAAATGTAAAAAACAATCTTAAATTTCATATGGAACCACAAAAGACCTTGAGTAGTCAAAGCAATCTGGAGATAGAAAAACAAAGCCAGAGGCATATCACTACCTGACTTCAAATTACATACACTATGAAGTTACTGTAATCAGGAGTATGGTACTGGCAGAAAAAGAGATAAAGATACCAATGGAATATAATTGAGAGCTCCCAAATAAGCCTACTTATATGTGGTCCACTAATATTTGACAAAGGAATAAAAAATAATCACTGGGAAAAGACAGTCTTTTCAATAAGTTTTGTTTAAAAAAACTGGATATATTCATATGCAAAATAATGGAACTGGACCCCTATCTTAAACTGCTCACCAAAATGAACTCAAAATGGATTGAACACTTAAACATAAGGCCAGAAACCATGTAACTCCTAGAAGAAAACATCAAAGGGTAAAGCTCCTTGGCACTAGTCTTGGGAGAGTTTTGTTTTGTTTTCCCAATAGGACATGAAGAACACAAACAATGAAAGCAAAAATAAAGTGGGACTACATCAAACTAAAACATTTCTGCACAGCGAAAAACAATAAAATGAAAAGGCAGCTGATATAATGGAAGAAAATATTTGCAAACCACATATCTGATAAGTACTTAATATGTAAGAAACCCATACAACTCAATAGGAAAACAGATAAATAATACTTTTAAAAATTGGCAAATAACCTAGATATTTTTCCAAAAAAAAGATACTGAAATGGCAAATAGATACATGAAAAGATGCTCAGTATCACTAATCATCAGGGAAATGTAAATCAAAACCACAATGAAGTATCACCTCACATCTGTTAAAATGACTATTATTAAAAACACAAGGGATAAAAAGTGTTGGTTAAGGATTTAGAGGAAAAGGGAACCCTTGTTCATAGTTGGTCAAATGTAGCTTGTTGCAGCCACTATAGAAAACAGTATGGAGATTCCTTAAAACATTAAAGACAGAACTACCATATGATCTAGCAATTCCAATACCTGCCCCTCCATGATCACTGTAGCATTATTTACAATGGCCAAGAGTTGGAAACAACCATGTGTCCAGCAACAGATGAATGAATACAGAAAATCGATCAATCCTTCTCTGTCTCTCTCTCAAACACACAGACACACAGACACACACAAAGCATACACATTCTCCAATATATATTATACTGGAATAGTTAGCCACAAAAAAAAAAGGACGCCCTGTCATTTGCAACAACATGAATGAACCCTGAAGGAATTATACTAAATGAAATAAAGTCAGAGAAAGACAAATACTGTAAGATTTCACTTATATGTGGAATCTGAAAACACTGAAGTCATAAAACAGATTAGACTGGTGGTAGCTAGGGTTTCGGGTGAAAGGGGGAAAACGGAGAAAGTTCTCCAAGTGTAACAATTTCCAGTTATAAGATGAATGAGTAATCATTTTGCAATATAAAGCCATATCAAATACTCACAGTTGTAGTGTACACCTTAAACATTCAGAATGTTATAGGTCAATTTTATCTCAATTAAGTGGAGAAAAAAGATAAAGAATCCCCCTTTAAGGAAACCTCACCATCTAGCTATGAAATGAGTTCTATTTATGATTTTTTTTTCAAGATTACCTTAGGGGTACCTGGGTGGCTCAGCTGGTTAAGCATCTGTTTTTGGCTCAGGTTGAGATCCCAGGGTTCTGGGATCAAGCCCCACATTGGGCTCCCTGCTTGCTGGGGAGTCTGCTTCTCCCACTGTCTCTGCCACTCCCCCTGCTTGTTCTTACTCTCTCTCTCTCTCTAATAAATAAATAAAATCTTAAAAAAATTATCTTAGAAGAAATTTTGACCTATACATCATGGCAACTTAAATTTTTCCAATAAATAGTGTTCATCCACTTTCTAATTATACTGTCTTTTAGAATTTATCAAGATACACATACACACATGCACATATAAACACGTATGCATATGTATGTATGTATATATATCATAGAAACATACATAAAATCTAAAAATTAAAATGTAAAATTTCTAGATTTCATCTAATGAGTCTGGAATTTCAATTCCAATGTTATGGAAGGACAAAGAAATGTGAATGCATGTTACATAAACATTTGTCTTTCTCAGTTTAGGATATAGGTATGTGGAGTGATAAATAGGTAGAGAAAAATTTGATATTATGACAGGTGCTTCTGAGTGTAATTCATATACTCTAGAGTTATCTCTGTTCATTCAGTGTATCAAATGCAAGCAGCATTTTGCCACTTTTCTAGTAGATGTCACTGCCTATCAAAAGATTTTTCTTGAAGAATGGCTCAACCTAAAAAGAAAATCAAAGTAATTCAACATTATTTGCAGTGACACTTAGAATCCATTCCTTTATGCTAAAATGCTCCCTGAGAATATTTTTCCAACCCAGAAACTTCCTTCCAGACTAAACACTTATATCAATAATACATTTTAACAAAAATTAGTTCGTGATAAGGGGGAAATACTCACAAAAATGAAATTATTAAGCAGCATGGTTCTTTAAGAGTTCTGAACTCCCAGCACAGAAATAAACTGTCTAAATTTACTCAAAGCAAAAACAAGTACACAGATATATAAATATTTTCTATTTTTGACTTTTTACATATCTTACAAGGTTGAAGACAGAACTCTACAGAGAACAAAAATAAATATTTATGACTCATACATTTGATTTCATGAAGTGCCTTAAACTTTTCATTTTTTTTTAAAGATTTTATTTATTTATTTGACAGACAGAGATCACAAGTAGGCAGAGAGGCAGGCAGAGACAGAGGGGGAAAGCAGGCTCCCTGCTGAGCAGAAAGCCCCATGTGGGGCTCGATTCTAGGACCCTGGGATCATGACCTGAGGCGAAGGCAGAGGCTTTAACCCACTGAGCCACCCAGGTGCCCCAACTTTTCATTATTTTTAACAAATTATTTGAGGAGATAAGAAGTTAAAGCATCTTTATTTTCATTTAACCATGGGTGAAGGAGGTGGGAAAACAAATCAATGAGAATAAATAAAATGTATGGAAGTGGAGAGACCTTTCGGTGGACTTTCAGTAAGGAAATAGAGGTGGAAAGGAACCTATCTTACCCAGTTATAATCATTTGCCTAGAAGATGAGCATCGATAAAAGAAGTTGATGATGGTATCAGAGACCCATATATGTAAGTAGTATTTTCTCTGATTAATTACATCTTCCAAGAACATATTTATAATCTCACTTTTACCCACAATAAAGATCTAAGAGATTTTACTATTCTTTTACTGATAGAATTCCAAATAACTTTTCCTAAATCTTTCCTTTACTGTAAAGAGGAGGGAAACAGAACCAAAACGCTTCATATGACTGATATTTTTTATTTGAGATATAATTCACATATAACCCTATATTATTTTCAGTTGTAAAACATAATAATCCTATAACATAGGACTGATTCTTATAAGGTTCTTGCTTTATTTTGATTTTACCTTCCAAGTGTTTTCAAAGACAATGTAACACCAGACACTGAGCACCCAGCCAGCCAGAAGCATTCATGTGCCCTAGATTTCCTGGGAAAGAATTGTAGTGTCTGATTCATCTCCATATTCACACATATTGAGTGAAACTACCCACTCCAGTTTTAACAATCCTTGCCAGGTTACAGTCATTAAAATAATTATATCAATAAATGACAGGAAATGTTAGTGCTGAGGTATAGAACTAAGGTTTAAATGTCAATGTTTCAACTAATGAACTGATCAAGAACTAATGATATCCTATATGTTGGCTAATCAAACATAATAAAAATAAATAAATATTGTGTTTAATCTTTGCAGTAACTGCAAGTAACTCATTATTGTTATGTTATGGATGAAGCTTTTGAGATACAGAGAGATTTAGCAGCATATTGAAGGTCAGAATTACTAAGCAGCAACTGAGTTAGGTCTAAGTTTAAAATCAGTCTTTTGTTCACAGTCTACAATTGTTGACTGAATACACAACAATACATATGGTGATTCCATATCATCTCTGGAATAGTGTCAGTGCTTCCTGGCATTCTCTGTCCATGTCAATATTTGTAATATAAAATGTATATTGTTGTGTTGAAAATGGAATGTAGTAGTGGTGCTAAAATATGAGTCCCAGATTGACTCATTTGTAATTAAATAGGTATTTCCACATGAGGAACAAAGTAGGACACGTCATGCTTATTAAAAAAAAAATCTATTATTGCTGTGTGTACTTGAAAGAGCCTACATACATTTTGTTCTTCTACATTATCACTTCAGCAAAAACTACTCGAACAGATGAAAAGAAATGATGTTATGTGGTACCTTCATTAAATAATGCATGAATTAAAACAGATAAAATTGGGGAGCCTGGGCGGCTCAGTCAGTTAAGAATCCTTCTCTTGATTTTGGCTCAGGTCATAACATCAGAGGCATGAGATCAAGCCCCATGTCAGCCTCCACACTCAGTGTGGAGTTGGCTTGTGAATCTCTCTCTCCTTTTGCCCCTTCCCCTTCAAGTAAATAAATAAAATCTAAAAAAGAAGCATAGATAAATTTAATGTCCCTTTTCCTCAAAGTCACTGTAAATGGTTTCACTGATGTCTGATGAGGAGACAATAGTGACTCTTCCATGACTTCCAGCTTTTTTCTTCCCAGGACCAGAACAGATAGATATAATCGTCCCACTCAGGTGAAGTTAGGTAAGATAGTATAATTAGCTTTGATCAACAAAATAGGTTGAATTTATTTATTTCATTCTTGATCTTACTCTTCCTGGACCATGGCACTCATGGAAATACATTTTTTTAAAGATTTTGTTTATTTATTTGACAGAGAGGCAGGCAGAAGGGGAGGGGTGAGCAGGCCCCCCGCTGAGCAGGGAGCCCAATGTGGTGCTCAATGCAGGGCTTGATGTGGGGCTAAGTCCCAGGATCCTGAGATCATGACCTGAGCTGAAGGCAGAGGCCCAACCCACTGAGCCACCCAGGCACCCCACTTGGTAGTACATTTGATTCTGAGGTACATCTTTGAGCCTCTGTTTGGACGGTAGTTGCCCTTTAATGCTGCCAAGAGCCACATGGAGTTGATGTGAGGGAGAAGAACATGTGTCTTAAGGCACTAAAATGTGTTTGTTTGCAATTTTTATATAATAGACACACTTGACCTAACAGGACCTCATACCAGCACTGAGAAATGTATTTTAGTATCACGTATCAAGTGAAAATTTTCAAGAGAATATTTAATAATGACAGGAAAAAGGGATGTATAATCCAGTTTCCACATAGATTTTCAGTTATTACAGTTTTTAATCATATTCTAAATTATGTAAACATACTGGGAATATATTAAATATTACATCTAATAATATTATATCAATCAGGTGGTTTCCTAGTTCTCCCCACATGCTTAAAGTATTTAATATTTCATATTTGCAATTTTAAATGTTACTACAGATTCTCTCAGCTGCGTTATAAAGATTTAAAATCAAGAGAGGAAGGACTCTCTGAGAAATATAAATATACATATACATATATTATATATATATACATGCACACACACATATATATAGTGTGTGTGTATGTTAATTATTTACCAAAGAAAAACTCTGATAATGAGTTTCTTAAACATTAATTACAGTAAAAAATAACAAATACAAACAAATATTTATTTGGGCAAGACAAACTGTTAACCACCAGTTATATCTGCAGAAACTTCATTACCTTAATTGACAAGTGTCAAGAAAAAAGACTACAGTAAAACAAATCACAATATATTTTGTATTATGAAATACTCTTGAATACTTAAAAGTCATTCTATGGTAGCAAATTACTTACTGGCACTTTCATTTATAAGGATCACTTATCAATATACTGAACTCTTTAAAAATCTTCTTAGATCAACACTCCAAACTACAAGTAGCTTCAAATTCTAACCCATCTACATATGGAGAAGGAAGAAAAAATATTCATGGTAAAATAGAGCTAGTACATGCTAGGTAACCCTCTAATGGGTTCCTGATGATTATTTTCTTCACACTAATGATGCCATGACCTCTCTTTATACATTCTTTGAAAAGCTATTTACTATAGAAAGGAATCAGTGACTTGCTTCAACTGCCCCCTCATTAGAATGAACTACAATCATGATGGTCCTATCATGTACACCGAAGGAAACAACCCATTTCTTACCTTGCAGTTGATTTCATTGCTTGAGAAAATTTCAAATAATTATTTCAGCCTTCATAATTCCTTCATGACTGCATTACCAAATTCAACTATTTCATTTCAAATGTCAAAATACATTCTAACAGGCAACATTTAAATTTTTTTTCTACATTAATAACTTGTTACCAATTTAGAAGTTAATTGAGACTGAATGAAATCTCTTTATTAAAAACACCACTGGACAAAGTTAAGAGATTTTATCTGGCCTTTCTTAAATGTTACAATGATACTGGGTTGATGTTTATATATGGTGGCAAAGAATAATGGTTTTTATTCAATTCTTATGTTCATTCCTTTCTTGAGCACAGTTTATTTGGCAAATAGAGGAAGACCAAGTATATCATAAAGTATTATGAAACCTTAAGACAAGCTCATTTATTTTTGCCATATTACTGATTCTTTAATAACTTGACCCAGGAATAGCTACTAGAATTACTGTGAGGCTAGAGAATTTCTCTATTTTTCCCTTTCCACTCCCTGGCAAACAGGCTCTTTCTTAAGATGGTCAAGGATTCCTTGGGCAGCTACACTTTCTTCCTCCCCACCCTACCAGCCCCTGATTTGGTCTATTTTCTAAATGAGAAGCACTTAGTTACCATGGCAACAATCTTCATATAAATAGGTCTACAGAGCACCTAGCTTATTCTAGCATTTGCTAATAAACATCAAATGAATAACAAAAGCAATACTAGGTCAGTCATATCTCAGAAAGGAAGATATATGTTCCAAAACATATTCTACAAAGTCACACAAACGCAGGATATAATTCAGGAGCAAATCAACATGAAGTATTCAACTGAACATTAATTCTAAGTAAATCAGAGCCTTGTTATTTTTTTCTGCCATTATTTTTAGGTCTTCATAAATAAAAAGAATGAGACTACACACCCTTGGAGGACACACAGGGACAGATTTAAAATCACAGATGTCAATATTTGTTTATATGACTAAATCAATGAAGATATCAAAAGAAAATAAAGCAGTACTTTAGAGGTAGAGCTGTTTTATTATAAACTTGGGAAAACTTTGCTATTTAATTGCAAAATCTAAGAACAATAGTTTGCAAAATATCTTTGAAAGCAACCAAAGCAGTACTATTTCAACTCAGCCTATATTTTGGTGTGTCAAGTTTTCAGAGTATCACTTATGTGATGAATGCAATGAGCCAACCACCAAGATCCTTCTTCAAAGGAAGGACATTTTGCCCCAGCTTTCATTTATCATCCACTTTATGGAATATTTCTACTGTGCAGAGACACATTTTTCAAGGTACCTTTCTGGGTAAACCCAAACCTGGAGACTAATAGAGGCAGGAAGCAGAAGGCAGGAGTGTAAAGTACTGGCGTTTTAGGTCCAATATGCCTTAATCCTGCTTCTCCAGAGCTCCTCCATGGAGAAAGATGAGGCTCAATGTTACAAACAACTGGACTTCTCCTGTTTCCTCCTGTTCCCTTCCAGCGGGTTTGATCACCAAGCCATCCCATAATAATTATTCTGCAAATTAACTTCTGCATCAAAGTTAGCTTCTGGAAGAACTAAGGGAATTAAAAGCCTAAGAAGGCAGTTGCAGGAGCAATGCCGTTATTGTCTATGATTATTTAAAAAGGCACAATAGAATATCTGAATCCTTTAGTAGCAAACACTGCCACATATTGGGTTATGGCCATAAAGGAAAACCTTGCCCACTCAGCCACATTGGCATAGAAGGCTTATCTAAATTTGAAAGCTTAAAAATGATAACAAAACCACCACAGCAAGGAGCTCATGTGATGATAGTAACAGGACAGGTAAAAGGGCTGGGGCCACCAGAGTCACCCTTCTGGATCTGTAGGACCCAAGCTACTGGGGCTAATGAGGCAGGGTACATCTCAGTTCTGAGGGCTTATTTCTTTCCCTGCCAAGTCCTAACCCCTGGACTACTGGTCTTTTTGTCTATTCTCTAAATTCCAAATGTAGGCAAATACACCAGAGATGTTGGCAGATGATTGAGGTACAGGTAGAACACACCTGGACCTCCTGCTCCACCCTGCAGGCCCACAGTGTCCCTGAGTGGTATCTGGAGGAGGTGACTGCTCCTGCTGCTGCTTACAGGACTGATGTCTGGGACATCTTCAGTGTTTAGGGTAAGAAATGGCTAGTGAATAGCTCAAATAATGGAAGACTTCTCAAGCTGCCTTCTCGAGGTACTATCATATAAATGTGATGAAAATGTGACCTCGAATCTACCATCTCACACGCAACAGTAGCAGCTGTTGTGGTAAAAACAAACAAACAAACAAACAAACAAACAAAAAAACCGCTTCTGATACAAGTACAGTGATTTCTTTTGAAAGAGGATATACACTGACCCTCAATTTCCTAAGGAATGTAGTACCTTACAGTATCTGTTAAGTTTTATTTGTAAACTGTCAGAGACAACAATTTCTCCCAACCCAAGTGCAAAAGGAATCAAGACTGTGGAATCCATACCTGATGACAAGGCAGACAGAGATGAAAAACTACAGACAAGTCAGAGGCAAGCAGACACACATGCGTAATTCAACTGTATAAACTCCTTAAAGTAACTATCCAAGAATACCTTTCAAAGAACTTCAACAAAGAAACCCTGTACACTATTAGAGACTTCCCAACAACACAGCCAAGGCCAAAGCCTACTCCCTCCCCAGAAAGTCCACCTGGTTTTTAAGTATAGAATGTGTGGCACAAATGGAAAAGGGGTGACAACTGATCATCACCTCTGAGGCAATGTAAGGCTGTAAGGCTAACTGCTACAGGCTCATTCAAGATCAGTCCAAATGAGACCACTGATAACTCTCATTTAGTGATGCAGGAACTCTGTAGTGAAAACGTCACTCTACTTACCTTTAGTTTTGGAATGGATGAAAGTTCTAGTCTGTTTTTCTTACAAGGAATCAAGGTAAATACAACTTTATGTGCGACCAGAGATGCAACTTCTAAAGCTTCCAATGACCCACTGAGAGCCTTTCAAGCCACCAATGGAAATTCTCCTAAGTATAATCCTGAGGAAGACGTTCAAACTCCAGATGTCTCTTCAATCAACATATTTAAAGTTTGGATAAGGCCAACTTTTTAAGTTTGAAGGTGGCATGTTGGGTCTGTGGAACAAGGCCCATCAGACGAAAATAACATACTGAGCTCCACCGCCACTGGGGTCACCCTTTCAGGAAATGTCCTCATTGTCTTAGCTGCTTTGTCACCAGCAAAAACAGAAGTCATGCTGGGCATCAGACAATTCAGCACTTGAAATTACTCTACACGAAAACAGCAGCTGCATGAAGTTATGTTCATTCTCCCAGAATTTGAACTAGTATTGAAATGAAAGGCTTCATTCTTGTAAACTTCTTTTCATGTCCACAATATCATTTATTTGTGAAGTTTATCTTTTAACATTTACCCTGCATAAAAAAGGTAACTATTCAAAGAGTAAGTGGTGTTAGTGTTACTAATGGGTTCAATATTACTATTTACCAAAGTAGAACTCTAAGTAATGCTGAGAGGACTTTTTCTAAATTGGCGCTGACTCCTCTACAATTTTATTTTTAAAGATTCTGGTATTTGGTTTCTTCATTCTTTCTCATAGTTAAGTCTTATTTTTTTTAATTAAGGATTTTATTTATTTGTTTGAGAGAGTGAGTGAGAGAGATCACGAGAGTGGGGAGGGTCAGAGGGAGAAGCAGACTCCCCGTTGAGCAGGAAGCTGGATGCGGGACTCTATCCCAGGACCTCAGGATCATGACCTGAGCTGAAGGCATTGCTTAACTGAGCCACCCAGGCACCCCACATTTAAGCCTTCTAAAGGGAAGATTTTAGGTGATAACACATAACTGATGAAAGACAGCTAAGGGTTACAGTGACATGTTTAAGACATTCAAAGTAAATTGGAAGAAAAATCTGAAACAAAAGTACACCAAAAGATAAAAATTGGAAATGCTTAAACGAATCTTTAAAAATCAGGACAGGCATGGTCAAGGGCAAAGTTCAAGCACTGCAGAGTTAACTGGACTTATGCTTTCACATTTTTATGTGAAATTGGGCACTTCAAAATATATTGAAAACAAGTGCTATTGTTAGTTAGCTATTTTATAAAGCTGATTTTCAGTCTTCTGTTTCATGTCCAGGGTGATTGTGCATCTGTACTTGTGTACAAGATAAAATTCTTTGTACTGATTTATCTACTTAAAGCTAGGTTGCTAATGTACACTTACAGGATCAGTTCATATGCACTGCACTGTTGGTAACAATGCTGACAAAGTTTTCTTGTTTTTCTAGAACTGCAACAATAATACTTGTTAATTATCATTGAGCCACAGACCAGGAACTATGCAATGAGTTTCACATCTACGATCTTGGTTTATTTTCTTATACTCTCAATAATGATTTTTGCCATTTTTACAAATAAGGAAAAAGGAGCATACAGAGTTAGATGGCCAAGGAGTAGGAAAACCAGGGTTTGAATCTTTTTTGTACCACCCCTCAATGTCCAATGCCTAGTTTTTTACCACCTTGCAAACTGCCTGTTTTGGCATCAGGAAAGAATTTTAAATGAATAATTTTCTATTGTTTCAAAATATACACCTAACAGTTCTTAGGTTAATATGGTTCCTGTCCTCTTGGATTACAGTAGGACTGTTTTCTCAGAGTATACAAAACCCCTGCTATGATAAAGCCCATGATAGAAACTTCTTACTGGGGACGCCTGGGTGGCTCAGTTGGTTGGACAACTGCTTTCTGCTCAGGTCATGATCCCGGAGTCCCAGGATCGAGTCCCGCATCAGGCTCCCAGCTCCACGGGGAGTCTGCTTCTCCCTCTGACCTTCTTCTCGCTCATGCTCTCTCTCACTACCGCTCTCTCAAATAAATAAAAAAAATATTAAAAAAAAAGAAAAAAAGAAACCTCTTACTGCTCCTTTATCTTCCATTGAAGTGTTTCCACCTACCTACAGAATTGCTCCTGTTTGCCTAATGCCTCAGGCCCAATAGATCAAGTTCCACTTGGGTAGCATTTTCCTAAGCATTCCAAGTTTTGTATGTCCTACCATCCTCCAGACTGAACTCTGACTTGCTTCCTATTTTTCATCTCCATATCCTCCCCCAAGAATGATTTGTAGTGGAAGTAGAGATGAAATGAGTATATAGAGCCCCCAACAACATGCATGATCCCCAAACTTACAATATCTTCTGTGTGACAGTCTACAAGTAAAGCCAAGAAATGTTACCTTTGTTATATAGAGGCATTTTAAAAATAAAAAAAATGAGGGCAATTTTATTTTTACTCATTTATTTATACATTTTTCCATTTTTTGGACTGTGTAGGCTGAAGAACTATGTAGTTTAGGGTTATTTACTAATGTATCATGAAGGCAATGCTAATCAATAATACAAGTGCCTATTTCAGCCAGCCTGTCTACATACCTATCAATCTGTGTATCATCTCTTTCATTTATCCTGTTAATACTTCAGTGTTATGAGTAATGGTGGCAAACAGAGTTGAGAAGTCAGAATGGCATTTGTATCGATAGTTGGTTGTGTCGCTGAAGGGCTGCTTATTTCATGGCTAAAATTTTCAGCTACACAACTGAGTTTTTTATGGTGAGTCAAAGGTGAGTCAAAAGTTTCTAAGACACAAAAAAAGAAATTGCTTGCACAAAGATACGATTTTTTTTCATCTCACAGTGCTTTAAAAAATAGAACTGAGAAGCATACATGAAGATAAGCCTGTCTTTTCAACCAACCAGGACGGGAAAATGATATCCAAATGCAAAAGAGTGAAGTTGGACCCTTACAATACATAATACACAAAAATTAACTCAAAATGGATCAAACATACAAATACAACACCTAAAATTCTAAAACTCCTGGAAAACATACTGGAGCAGTTTCATGACACTGGATTTAGCAATGATTTTTGGAAATCACATCAAAAGCACAAGTAACAACCACATAAAAAAGATAGATTGGACTACATCAAAATTAAAAATCTTATGCAAAGATACTGTCAATAGAATGAAAATATAATCCACACAATGGGAGAAAATATTTGCAAGTTGTGTATCAAATAAGGGGTTAATTTGCAGAATATATAAAGAACTCCAGTGACTCAAGAAAACCCAGCAACATATGAAAAGTCTTCAAAAGGTATTTGTTCAGAAAAGATATACAAATAGCCAATATGCACACAGAAAGATTTTAACATCACTATTTACTTAGGAAAGTGAAAATGAAAACCACAATGAGCTGCTGCTTGACACCCTTTAGAATGGTTTCTACCACCAATGTGAATGTTTTTAATGTTATGGACTATATACTCAAAATGATTAAAATGATATATATTATGTATTTTTACCACAATAAAAAGATAAGCCTAAGATTTACATTTAAATATTCAAAAATTATATTTTAAAAATATGTATTTATATTATATTCTTGACCCATAGGTAAAGAATTGCAATGTTAGAAAATACAATACTTTGGGTGACTTAATTATTTACTTTATAGGATTTTTGAGAGAGAGCCCATATGAGCGGGCAGGTGGGGGGAGGCACAGAGGGAAAGGAGCAGGGGGTGAGGGAGAGAGAGCCTCTTAAACAGGCTCCATGCCTTGGGTGGAGCCTGATGCGGGGCTCAATCTCATGATTCTGAGATCACACCTGAACCAAAATCAAGAGTCAGGTATTTAACTAACTGAGCCACCCAAGCAACCTACTTTGGGTGACTTTAAAAACAAAATTAGTGAGACACCTGGGTGGCTCAGTCACTTAAGTATCTGCCTTCATCTCAGGTCCTGATCTGAGGGTTCTGGGATCAAAGCACATTGGGCTCCCTGTTCAGTGGGCAGTTTGCTTCTCCCTCTCCCTTTGCCTGTCTCCCCAGCTTGTGCTCTCTCTCTGAAATAAATAAATAAAAATCTTAAAAAAAATAAGACTAGCGTAAGTCTGACATAGAAAACAAGTTATAGTTGAACTATATACAGAACTGTGTCAAGATATAATTATACATACATGTACGTACATATGTGTGTGTGTATAATTAATAACTAATAGCAAAAGTACTCTTTCAGGAATGAGTCAGGAATGTTCTTTGGAATGGTCATAAGATATGTGATGGGCGTCACTGTCCCCTTCCTGCTCAGATTCACATATGGAAAATTAAAGAACTTAGTTTCTGAAATAGGCAAAATCAGCAAATGTAAACAGAAGTAGGGAATAAACACAAAATATAAGAAAAGAGAAGAGTTGGAAATAATTCAGGAAACACAAGGGAGAGAGAGAGGAAGGGGAAAGGAAGGATGGAGAGAGAGGAAAGGACTAGGGCAGCACGGTTTTCAAATTACTGTCACTGTCACACACATTTTTGCACTGCAACTTCTGTCCTTTAATTCTTTACTGGAGGGCAAAATTATTTTATCTCCTGTTGTAGCTTCATCATTCTAAAACTTCAATGATGTCACAAATCAATTCTGATGATACCAATGTTTTGTGACACTTTAATTTAATCAGATCGCCATAATTAAATTTTCCAAGTCATTAAATCACCTTTTACAAAGCATATTATTTTTATTTCAATTATTAATCCAATTTAATGAACATTTCAAGCTCTCTTTGCTGTATCTTTCCCTAAGCTCCTTACACCCCACCAGTTCTTTTTAATTTCCAAAGAACAATAGATTCAGGACATAAATGCAATAAACAAATAAGTGGAGTTCAGCCTATCTTGAAACTTGTCCATGGTGAATGATGATAGTAATGGAATAGATCTTAAAAAAATATTTAATACACTAGAATATGAGTGGATATGTAATAGTAAAGATAAAGAATCTATGTGTTATTTCTGGTGCCATGCATTTTAACTGACAATGAAGCTAATAATTTCATATTGTAAATTTCAAATGTCAAAAGAAGAAGACAGAAGAGGGAGAAACATGACCAATTGCTGCTGCCACTCCTATAACATTTACTAGAATAATTTTTTTTGATACGTCAATGAAAGCTGCCCCCTAATAACACATTATTTTATAAAGTGATCATTTTCCTATTATATAAGTATCTCTTAAAATTAGAAAAAGTGCACAAGATTAACTATGCAATAGAAAAATTAGCAAAGCAAACAGTTCCCAGGAAAGAATATTAATAATAAATCATAAACAGATAAGAGTTCCTAGATATTTCATTAAAGTAAGGAATGAAAATTGAGACTATTGAAAAGTGCATTTTCAACTACCAGACTGGCAAAGATCCAAAAACTTGGTGACATGCTATGTGCATGGACATAAAGGAAAAAAGGCACTCTAATGTGTTAGTGACTGAAGTATAAAATGCCTACACATTTTGAGTGAGCAACTCTTTGATTAGCAAACTCACTTCTAGGAATTCATTACATCGATAAACATGCGCACGTGTAAGATGGCATAAATGAAAGGCAATTTTTTGGCATTGTATTAGTAAAACATTAAAAATGATTGAAATATCCGTTGGAAAGAGACTGGCTAAATAAATTATGGCATGTCCAGATAATGAAATACTATCCTGTCATAAGAAATGTTGACAAGTCCCTTATGCAATGAGGTGGAATGACATCCAAGATTTAAGTGGAAAAAAATAAGTGAACAATGTATATACAATATAGTCTAGCATTCACACAAAATTAGGAAAAATACTAATTTAGACTTGATTATATTGCCAGAATACTTCTATTTTTATAAAAGGATAGGAAAGCAACCGGTAACCTTATTTACCTCTGGAAAAGCAGACTAGGTGATTGGTTGATAGGAGGAGTTGAAGGGGCCATATCACCTACCTCTAACTTGAATTTTAAATCATGTGACTATATTAATTATTTAAAACCAAAAAGAAGAATCACAGAAGTAGTATAATTACATTTAAATACTTTTTTGTATTTTTAACAAGATCAAAACTGTACATGATAGAACATGTACTATCTATATTCCAAATATTGAAGATAAAATACACCAAAATATATCAGTCAGAATGTTGATGGTTTTCCTTTGTAAAGTAAGCTAATTAATGTTGCTAAATACAACAAAAAGTAAAGCAGTAATAATACATTGTTTTAAACACATTAATATGAGAAAGAGACCCTTTATAAGTTTCAAGAAACAAATGACTTTTCCAAGTGGGAGAAATCAGAAAGTAAATATAGGAGAGTTAATGTCATCTATTTGTCCTCTGAACTTTCTCATCCTTAAGTTACAATGTTGGCATATAGTCTTGACTTCAGGATTTAGAATTAAAAGTGTCTCCTTATACAAATATTCATTGTAGTAATTATTATGAGTTAAAGATTAGATTTGTTCTATCATATTTATAAAGAATCAGCAAAGCCCCATGAAGAATATTTAGAATTTTAAATATCCATATAACAAGTCATATAACTTTGTACTTAGGAAACTAGAAATGTCTCCAAATTATACATATGGATTTTTTTAAATGAGATAGTTGGAAATTATACAACAGAACTATTTAATATCTCAATGGGGTAAGGATGGGATAAGTACTTCCTACAATATAATAAGTCCAAATTATTACTTATGATCTTTCTCCATTTAAATGTCTTCAGTGGCAAAGGTCAATAAAGGAAACTCCAGAAGCAATGCAAATTTTCAGGCCCCACTCCTGATCTACTGATTCAGAAACTCCAGGAGTATGACTGAGAAATCTGTTTTTGGCATTTTTGTTTTGTTTTTTTCTCAGAAATCTATGTTTTTTAAAATGCCGTCCTGGTGACTGTGGATTGAGAACTACTGTTCTAACTTAATAGTTGGAATAGGAATCAGTATTAAATATCATCATCTCAATATTAATTGTTGGTTTCAGATATTATAAGGTATCTAGTCAAAGTCCACAACACAGAAAGGAGAATGGTGGTTGCTAGGGCTGGGAGAGGGGGGAAATGTAAATTGTTATTCAACGGATATAAAGTTTCAGCCAAAGAAGGTGAAAAAGTTATAGTTATCCAGTATAAATCACTGTGCTTACAGTGAAGAATACTATACTCTATAAAGTTTTTGAGTATAGTTTTCATGTTACATGTTTTATTCCTATAATAAATAAACCTGAAAAAACATTTACAGGAACTAGAAACCAGTAATAGCCTTACCACTAAAGATAATGTGTGTATGCTACATCTTCTACCTTAACATTTGGTTTAGTACAATTTCAGCCTCTACAGTAATAGCTCTTTTACTAGAAAAGGATTTAAGCCATTTCCTCACAAATTCCAAACATGTATTCTCTCTAGTTCACTGAAACTTCAGTGAATATGGCAAATAGCACTTCAAGAAATCAAGCGGCCAGGAGGTCGGTGACACAATTTAAAGTGATACTCAACCACCACCATAAATACCATTAAAGAACACAATTTCACCTTAAAACCAAGTGTGTGTAACTGTAGACATAGAAGTCTAATATAAGTGCTGATCTTTCTTTCTCTTGATGGACTCTTCAACTTATGACAGTAGCAGTGGCTACCTTTGATTTTTCCAATCTAAAAATCATGGCAGGACCAGATGCTCAATCTGGAAGAGTGCTCATTTTCAAATAAAAACTGAAACTCAAATATCACAATTCCCTTGAAGAGAATTCTATGTAATATGAATAGTTTTGGTAGTAAAACTAGCAGGAATTCAGTAAATATAGGGGGACCATAAAGTACTAATTTTTTACTTTAACTTTCCCATTCTTCCCTCTTAATGCAGTAGTGTATTTGGCATTAAAAGAGGTGATAAAACAGCCAAAACAAACATACGGAAATCCATTTGAAATATAAAAGAGCAAAATGGAGAAAAAGCAGGAGAGACAGCACCATACAAGAGAAGGAAATTAACAGCATGTTTGAAGGTGCTTGACTTTTCAATATTTTTCTCAGAATGTGCTTAAACTCATAAACAAAGTGGCACAGAAAAGGAATTCACGCTGTGGAATCTTGCCACTTGCTTTGAGGCCTTTGAGAATTCAAAGATATCTTTATATCTTCAGTTTTGGTAGCCACATAATCAGGACATTAGCAGTTAACGTATCAAATTTTAAGGATTAGGGATTTAATGTATTGGCACATCTGGTGATATGCACTTGTCTGAAATGTATTAAATTGGGAATGTATAATTTTTCACTCAATCATAGCTAATAGTATGATCATGATTATTAAGATATATCATTTCTATAAAGAGAGCTTTGCCTATGAACATTCTTTTTTGTCTTCACTCTCCACAATGCTCCCTAACCCCTACAAACGATGCTTCTTTTTTGAGAAGCTGAATCCTCCTCACATTTAAAGACAAGCAGTTTGTTCTGTTGACTCTCCTATGACCTAAACTTTTCAAGTTCTTGGCATGTAGCCACATATGCTATATGTAAATAATCCTGCTTAATTCTAATGTGATCCACCATGTCTTCCCTTCTCAAATCCCAAGGACTGAATAAAGTTTTGTGGAACCTGAAGTGTATACAGTTTCAGTGGTCTCATTTAATAAGGGTATATAAAATTCTACATACAAAATAATTATAAAGAGAGTATTTACTTATAATGTGAGAAGAAATCACAAAAAAACTTGAAAAAGCTGACATGCATCTCCAAAAACAAAACCCAGAAAAAATACTTTCATTAACTTACTACTTGAAACATTTCTATAGCACTTTTTCTTACAGGTTTGTCTGTAAATTGTGATCCTCCTTTAAATAGGACAATGACTTTGTATCCTTTTCTACAGACAGCCACATGAGCACTGAGTCATTCAAGATGGTGAATGATTTTTCTGTATAGTATAAAGTGTATTTCTTTTAGCTTTAAGACTCCTACTGGTAATATTATTTTAAGTTTAAAATTTTTGTCATATTTGAGAAACTACTTTTAAATGCACTGCACAATTTCAGTGTGTTTCAAATTTTCTTGTTCCACAAGTGATCCTAAATACTTTCAACTGATGATACTCATTAACCAATCTGCTGGCAATACTTACCATGGTGGCTTACGTCCTATGTTACTTTTGTTGATATTAGCATTTTCACTCTAATCAGCAAGAAATTTAATTATATTTCAATATAATTCATATAACTCACTCCCTTTTCATTAATTGGCTCATCAGACAAATATGAGAGCATGTTCATCACTTCTAATAGAAATTGATCTCTTCCTGTTACTTTTATTACTTTTTGGCATAATGTGTCATTTTTAATAAACAAACTATTTCTATTGAGCTCATGGATCATTATTATTTTCATTTAATCTTCCACTTGACATTTACTTGAATTCTATTTCTTTAATAAAAGCATTAAGATGCAAAGGAAGAGACACTTCATGTACTCCAAATCAGGAACCTGTTGTTTTACTCTTGCTTTATCAAGAAACTCCAAAATGTGTCTTTTGAAATTACAAGTAAAATGACATATGCCCAGCTCTACTAGGCTTTAGCCACATCACCAACATATGCATTATTCTCCAACATAAATAGAAGTTTGTGTACCGGATGATTCATAATGAAGAGAAACAGTCATGTTAATAAGTTATTTAAATATCTTATTTATAATCACATATGAGGAAAGAAACATTTTGCTAAGGCCTTCTTCTAGCCCTCAATGCTCAAGCTTGATTAGTTAGCTTCAGATTAAATTTGTGTCACTTCCCTCCATTTTTACAACTTTAAACTTAGCCATATAAACTTTTTCATTTTTTTATTTTTGGTCTCAAACAATTATACTATTCCCAGAAATTAAAATTGCTCCTTTTATTTTTTCATTTTTTAAAATTTAAGCATAAGGAACAGTTATACAGCTTCGAGTGTATAATACAGTGATTCAATAATTGTATATGTTACTCAGTGCTCATCACCATAAATGTATTATTCTTAATCCTCTTCATCTTTTTCACCCATCCTCCCACCTCCCTTCCCCCAGGAAACCACCAGTTTGTCCTTATATTTAAGAGTCTTTTTTCTTTGCCTGCTTTTTCTTTGCTTGTTTGTTTCATTTCTTAAATGAAACAAACTATGCGTGAAACTATGTATTTGTTGTACTTTGATTGACTTCCCTTCTAGCATTAGATGCTGTAGATCCATCCATGTTATTGCATATGGCAAGGTTTCATTATTCTTTATGGCTGAGTAACAGTCCATTTTATGTAAGTACACCACATCCTTTTTATATACTGATCTACTGATGGACATTTGTGTTGCTTCCATAGCTTTGTTATTTTAAATAATGCTGTAATAAACATAGGAGTACATTTTTTAAAATCAGTGTTTTCATTTTCTTTGGGTAAATACTCAATAGAGGAATTACTGGATCATATGATAATTGTATTTTGAATTTTTTTAAAAGATTTTATTTATTTGACAGAGGGAGAGAGAGAGATCACAAGTAGGCAGAGAGGCAGGCAGAGAGAGAGAAGGGGGATGCAGGCTCCCCCCCCACAAGCAGGGAGCCCAATTTGGGGCTCGATCCCAGGACCCTGGAACCATGACCAGAGCTAAAGGCAGAGGCTCAACCCACTGAGCCACCCAGGCGCCCCTGTATTTCTAATTTTTTGAGGAACATCCCTATTGCTTTCCAGTGGCTGCACCAGTTTGCATTCCTACCAGTAGTGCAGCAACTATAATCATGAGAGATATTGGCCTGTAGTTCTGTTTGTTATGTTCCACATCCTTGCCAACACTTGTTATTTCTTGTGTTGTTGATATTAGCCATTCTGACAAGCATGAAGAGGTATCTCATTATGGTCATGATTTGCATTTCCCTGATGATCAGTGATACTGAGCATCTTTTCATATGTCTGCTGGTCATCTATATGTCTACTTTAGAGAAATGTCTATTTATGTCTTCTGCCCATTTCGAAACAGATTTTTTTTTTTTGGTGTCAAGTTCTTGATATATTTTGAATACTAATCCTTTACTGGATATATCAATACCAAATATCTTCTGCCACTCAGTAGGTTATCTTTTTGTATTGTTGATAGTTTCCTTCATTGTGCAAAAGCTTTTTATTTTGGTGCTGTCCAAATAGTTTAATTCTACTTTTGTTTCCCTTGCCTCAGGAGACATATTTAGAAAAATGCTGCTACATAAATTAGGCATATATCTTATATCCCAGGATAAAATGCTCTTTCCATTTTATAAATCTAAGCCTTCTCTCTGTCTTTTCATTCACAGCCATGTTTTCTCAACAGTAGTCCCCTCAAGCTGATTATAACCTGCATTCCTATCTTGATGTTATAAATTGCTTTTAAATTTTTTTTATTTTTAATTTTTTCATTTTCAGTGTACCAGAATTCATTGTTTATGTACCACACCCAGTGCTCCATGTGAAACGTGCCCTCCATAATACTCACCACCAGGCTCACTCAACTTCCCACCCCCCACCCCTTCAAAGCCCTCAGATTGTTTTTCAGAGACCATAGTCTCTCATACTTCATCCCCCACTCCAATTCCCTCAACTCCTTTCTCCTCTCCATCTCCCCATGTCCTCCATGTTATTTCTTATGCTCCACAAGTAAGTGAAACCATATGATACCTGACTTTCTCTGCTTGACTTACTTCACTCAGCATAATCTCTTCCAATCCCGTCCATGTTGATACAAAAGTTGGGTATTCATCTTTTCTGATGGAGGCATAATACTCCATAGTGTAAATGGACTGCGTCTTCCTTATCCATTCATCTGTTGAAGGGCATCTTGGTTCTTTCCACAGTTTGGTGATCATGGTCATTGCTGCTATGAACACTGGGGTACAGATGGCACTTCTTTTCACTACATCTGTATCTTTGGCGTAAATACCCAGTAGTGCAATTGCAGGGTCATAGGGAAGCTCTATTTTTAATTTCTTGAGGAATCTCCACACTGTTCTCCAAAGTGGCTGCACCAACTTGCATTCCCACCAACAGTGTAAGGGTTCCCCTTTCTCCACATCCCCTCCAACACACGTTGTTTACCGTCTTGTTAATTTTGGCCATTCTAACTGGTATAAGGTGGTATCTCAATGTGGTTTTAATTTGAATCTCTCTGATGGCTAGTGATGATGAACATTTTTTCATGTGTCTGATAGCCATTTGTATGTCTTCATTGGAGAATTGTCTGTTCATGTCTTCTGCCCATTTTTTGACATGATTATCTGTTTTGTGTGTGTTGAGTTCGAGAAGTTCTTTATAGATCCTGGATATCAGCCTTTTGTCTGTACTGTCATTTGCAAGTATCTTTTCCCATTCCGTGGGTTGCCTCTTTGATTAGTTGACTATTTCTTTGCTGTGTAGGAGCTTCCATGCTCATGGATCAGAAGAATAAACATTGTTAAAATGTCTATACTGCCTAGAGCAATCTATACTTTCAGTCCCATCCTGATCAAAATTCTACCAGCATTTTTCAAAGAGCTGGAGCAAACAATCCTAAAATTTGTATGGACCCTGAAGAGACCCCGAATTGCTAAGGAAGTATTGATAAAGGAAAACAAAACTGGCAGCATCACGTTGCCTGATTTCAAGCTTTACTACAAAGCTGTGATCACCAAGACAGCATGGTACTGGCATAAAAACAGACACATAGACCAGTGGAATGGAGTAGAGAGCCCAGATATGGTGGACCCTCAACTCTATGGTCAAATAATCTTCGACAAAGCAGGAAAAAATATACAGTGGAAAAAAGACAATCTCTTCAATAAATGGTGATGGGAAAAATTGGACAGTTATATGTAGAAGAATGAAACTCGACCATTCTCTTACACCATACACAAAGATAAACTCGAAATGGATAAAAGACCTCAATGTGAGGCAGGAATCCATCAGAATCATAGAGGAGAACATAGGCAGTAACCTCTTCGATATCAGCCACAACAACTTCTTTCAAGATACATCCCCAAAGGCAAGGGAAACAAAAGTGAAAATGAATTTTTGGGACTTCATCAAGATAAATATTGTTTTAACAAAGATTTCCTACTTAGAAAATACAGTGTACTATTTTCCCTCTCAAACAATGTGACAACATTGTAGCATTTTACTCTTTAATTGGTTATTCTCTTCTTAAAACTCTTCCTTTTTCTTTCTCTACTGCCCTGCTGTCTAATTCATTGCCCTTCTGGTTATTTTTCCTTGGTTCTCTTTACTGACATTTCTTCCTCTACTTTTCTTTAGATACAAATCTCTCTCATCACTCTTTGTCCTTGATCTTCTCCTCACTCAAAATTTTCTCCCTAGATTCATCCACTCATTTTATCCACCACCTATTTTTTGAGAAATCCTCGAATTACACTTCTAACCAAAACTACTTGCTCTAGTCCATATAGCCTCAGGTTATTAAAAACCCAGAATATCCCCAAATGAATTAATCTCTTCTAAATTGCTTCTTCCTTGTATATTTTGTATCTCAATGAATATCTCTGGAATAGTTGTGTTCTAATATGGAAATCATTTTGTCTTATCCTTTTACTCCAGCCATCTTTATTTTGGGGGATTCCCAAATAAAGGATTCTCTATTCAGAAGCATAAATATATTTTCTCTTGCTCAGCTGCAAAGAGAGTATGGTTCAGAATTTATAGTGGGATCCATTTCTTTCTTCCTATGTAGATTAAGTTTCACTTTTATGTGTTGGGTGAAATAAAAAGTTTCAACCAAGATCAGAGTAATATCTTTAAACAAAAGATATTATTTGTTGCTAAAACAACACGAGCTTCTTTTTGGATAGATTAGCTCTGAAGTGTTAATCATAAGCTTCTCCCAAATACTCTCTGATCTATTATTGCTGCCACCATCTTAGCCCTTGCATGAAAATTCTGAGAAGAGCCAGGAAGTGAATCAAAGGTCAGCACCCTCCTAGTAGCACTCAGAGATCAAGTCAAGCTTGGTTGTTGATTTACCCAATTTCCTCCAGGCTGTCACAGATCTGGGGGTAGGGGCTGGCACAGGGAGGCAGCTACCTTTAGTACTGAATTTGAGGACAATCTGTCTCTATTTAACTACTAGTAGCTGGAGTTTAGGCAATGTGAGAGTTTGGGTTGGTTGCAGATGTAGCTATCTTAGCACTTGAAAAAAGAAGGTAATGGGAATATAAGACTTATTGAGAAATATATGCTTCCAGAACTAATAAATTACTGTCCCTTAATATTTCTAAAATAACTTCCTAAAATTATTCATATTTCAAACCAGGGTCATACATGCTAAAGCAAAGGGCAAGATAGATTTGCCATCCTGATAATTCAAAATGAAAAATGTCAGAACTCTGTGTGTGTGTGTGTGTGTCAGAGTGTACATGTGTCTGGTTAAGAGTGTATAGTGTATGAGAGCAGAAGTAGGAGGGGGATAAATATGGAAGAGATAGAAAGAAAAAGTAGAAGAAATAGTAATAAAGAGAATGAAAAAGAAAAAAAAATACTTCAGACTACTTTTCTGGTAACACCATATCATTAAAAACTGCAACCATTTGCAACTCTTCCAAATCTCTCTCTAAACATCTCTCTTTTTGAAACTATCTGCCACTGCCTTGAGGCTTCCACCATTATTTTGCCTTGATTGTTAGAAAAATCTACTGCAAGACATCCTTACATTCCTTACATTGAGTTTTCTCTCTCATCTAAATCAATCTATAACTTTGCAATAAGATTGACTTTTTAAAACACAAATGTATTTATATATTCCTCCCCTTTTAAAATTATTCAATGTAGTCCTACCAACTTAAAAAAAAATCCTAAAACTTTGATGTCCTATCCCTTACATGGGCTTCAATTAATGAAGAACATATGAGCTGGGTAGGTAAAGATACCATAAGGATTTGTGAGTGTCATAAGGTACTTGTATTACTTAGAGACACATATACAAATGGTTCGATAAAATTGTTAGGAAAACATAAAAATACATTTGGTTAGTTTCTTAATATTTTAGACAAGAATCAGTACAATAAAAGTAAGTTATTTAATTTTCCACTTGCAGATATTTTGCAGAAGATATTTTATCTGTACAGTTTAAGGCAGGAAATGAGAAAAATTAAATTAGAAAAACTGAGCAAAAATGAACCTAAATAAAACAAGAAATGAGAAAAAAATGAAATATAGTACATGAAAAAGGTAAGGGCAGAAATAAATCAAATTTAACAAAAGGAAAATTTAAAACAGTTCATTTTATATGGTTATTATACAACTGTGGTTCCATAACATTTTAAAGATATTTTAAAAATTACAGCCTTATTTTACCCATAAACATAGAAGTCATATCTTAATTAATCAAAACTAAATAATAATATTTAAGACACATAATTTTAACTGAAGTTTTTCTCAGGAATGCATTGTAAAATCTATAAACTATAGAAGTTTCAACAGTGGGAAATTTATAAATATAGTTTCCATATTAGATTTTAAAGGAGAAATACAACTGTCTCAATAGAATTATCATAATCATTTAAGTCAAGGAGAACTTACTGAATTTGACAGTTCTATACCTAAAGTCTAAAACAAGAATCATGTTTACTGGACAAACTTGAGTTGCATTCTCTTTAAAATCATGAACGAGGATGATACTTGCCATTATTTTTCAATACAATACTTATGCCCCTGACCATTGATATAAGACAAGAAAAAGAAAAAAAGAAAAAAAGAAACCTGAGGATTAGAATCTAGGAATCTGAGTTTTGTATACATTACACTAATCTACATGGAAAACCACAAGCACAGACAATCCACTTATGCTTCCTGGCCCAAGATCATTCCATATAGCAAGAGTTGTAGGTTGGAAACTGGAGGTCACCTACTCTAGTGGAAACTGGAAGCTAGCCACATGATAAAAAACTTTTTACAGTGCAGAGAAACAAAATGACATTTGTTAATGTTTGCTAGCTACCATAATCACGCCAAGTAGCTCTTCCATCCCATGAAGCTAAGGGAGATTAGAACTGCCACTTGGATACTGAACCTACTGGAACAGCAATTCTGTAAGGCAGTACTGTATATATATGATTGCAGTCAGTAACTCACACACCAGGGCCTCCTACTGTTTTTAGTCTGATTCCATGGATTTTGTTTAATAAAATCTCAATTTGTTATATTTTTGATGGATTTCCAGAAACTTTATGTGACTGACTTTGCTAATTGTTACCAGCTTAAAAGATGGCCATCTAGGGGTGCTTTGGTGGCTCAGTGGGTTAAGCCTCTGCCTTTGGCTCAGGTCATGATCCCAGGGTCCTGGGATCGAGCCCCACATCGAGCTCTCTGCTCAGCAGGGAGCCTGCTTCCCCCTCTCTCTCTGCCTGTCTCTCTGCCTTCTTGTGATCTCTCTCTCTCTCTGTGTCAAATAAATAAATAGATAAAATCTTAAAAAAAAAAAAAAAAAAAGATGGCCGTCCAGGGGAGAATGTTCTCTAAACTCCGCTTGTCCACTTTTCTAAAAGTCCTACCAAGCCACTACTAAGTGTGACTGCATAAACTCCCCCAAGTAGGGTCACCTAAGTAAGCCTAGCCAATCCATGGAACAATTAGTGATAGTAATATACTGCTGTTTTCAGCAATTAATTTTGGGGTAGTTTATTTTTTTTAAGTTATAATCAACATATTGCATTATGTTAGTTTGAGGTGTATAATATAATGATTTGTTAATTGTACAGACTTTGAAATAATCCTAATACCATCCACCACCATGAAGTTACACACTTTATTTTCTATCAGAAAATTTAAGATTACTCTCTTGACAAATTTTAAATATGCACTACAGCATTGTTGGCTGTAATCACCATGCCATATATTACAACACCATGATTTATTTTACAAACGGAAACTTATTCCACTTTTTTTAAACATGAGGCTTGAAATCATGACCCTGAGCCAAAATCGAGGGTTGGATGCTTAACTAACTAAGCCACTGAGGTACCCTAGAAGTTTATACCTCTTAACACCCTTCACTTATTTCTCCCATCCTCCCAACCATCCTCCCCTCTGGCAATCACCATTCTGTTCTCTGTATCCATGAATTTTATTTGTTCAATTTTTTTTTTTACATACCACATATAAGTGAAATCACGATATTGTTTTTTCTATTCTCTAAGTTATTTCACTTAGCATAATTACCTTCAAGGTCCATCTATGTTGTCACAAATGACTAGGTTTCATTCTTTCTTTATGGCTGCATAGTATTTCATTTATCCTCTCTCTCTCTCTCTCGCTCTCTCTTTCACACACACACACACACACACAGAGACCAAGTCTTAATCCATTCATCCACTGATGGATGCTTACTATATTTCCCTATTTTGGCCATTGTTAAAAAAAAAATAAAGAACTATGCAAAGAACATGGGGGTGTATATATCATTTCTAATTAGCATTTTCATTTTCTTGGCACTCATACTTCTTTTTTTAAAGATTTTTATTTATTCATTTGACAGAGAGAGATCACAAGTAGGCAGAGAGAGAGAAGGGGGGAAGTAGGAACAGTCACTCCCTGTTGAGCAGGGAGCCCGATGCAGAACTTGATCCCAGGACCCTGAGATCATGACCTGAGCTGAAGGCAGAGGCTTAACCCACTAAGCCACCCAGGCGCCCTTGGCACTAACATGTTTTATCTCTTATCTTTTTGATACTAGAGAATCATTGTGGTATTGATTTGCATTTCCCTGAAGATTAGTTCTGTTCAGCATCTTTTCATGTGCTTGTTGGCCAACTAGAAGTCTTTTTGGAAGAATGTTTATTCAGTTCCTCTGCCCGTTTTTAAATTGGGTCATTTGGGGTTTTTTGCTATTGAGTTGTAGGAGTTAATTTTATATTCTGAGTATTAACCCCTTATTGAATATATAATTTGCAAATATCTTCTCCCATTCAGCAGGTTGTTTGTCCATTTTATTGATGCTTTCCTTTGTTGTGTAGAAGTTTTTAGTTTAATGTAATCTTTCAGTATTTATTTCTTTTGCTTTTGGAGTTGAAAATATCAGCATCAAGACTAATGTCAAGAAGCTTCTCTCACCACTATGTTTTCTTCCCTGAGTTTTATGGTTTCAGGTCGAATATTCAAGTCTAAGTCATTCTGAGTTAATTTTTGTGTACAATATAAGACAGTAGTCTAGTTTCATTCTTTTGCATGTTGCTGTCTAGTTTTCCTAGAAGCATTTTACTGAAGAGAGTGACCTATTCTCACTGTATATTATTGCCTCCTTTGTTGTAAGTTAATTGATGACATATGTGTGGGTTTATTAATAGGCTGTTTCATTAATCTGTTTTTATGCCAACACCATATTATTTTGATTATTATGGTTTGTAACATAGTTTGGAGTCAGAGGATGTTATCCCTTGAATTTTGGTCTTTCTCAAGATTTTTTTGGCTATTTTTTTGTGGTTCCATACAATTTGAGGGTTGTTTGTACTTATTCTATGAACTATGCCATTAAAATTTTGATAGAGGGGCTGCCTAGGTGGCTCAGTGGGTTAAGCCTCTGCCTTCAGCTCAGGTCATGATCTCAGGGTCCTGGGATCGAGTCCCACCCACATCAGGCTCTCTGCTAGGCAGGGAGCCTGCTTCCTCCTCTCTCTCTCTCTCTCTCTCTACTTGTGATCTCTGTCAAATAAATTAAATCTTTAAAATAAATTTTGATAGAGACTACATTTAATCTGCAGAATGCTTTGGATATTATAGAAATTTTAACAATATTAATTTTTCTAATTCATGAGCACTGGCTAAATTTCTCTGTGTCTTTTTTTTCCATCAATGTCTTAAATTTTGCAGAATACAGGTCTTTCACTTATTTGGTGAAATTTACTTCTGGGTATTTTGTTATTTTTGATACAGCTGTAAATAAGATGATTTTCCTCATTTCTTACTCTAATAATTCATTATCAGTGTCTATAAATAAACTAGATTTTTATAAACTTTGTACCCTGCATCTTTACTCAATTTGTTTCTTAATTATAACAGTGCTTTGACGGAATCTTTAAGGTTTTCTATATAAAATCATGTCACCTGCCAATAGTGACAGTTTTACTTCTTCCTTTCCAATTGGGATCTTTTATTTCCTTTTCTTGCCTAATTGCTCTAAAACTTCCAATACTAAGTTTAATAAAAGTGACAAGAGTGGGAATCCTTGTCTTATTCCCAATCTTAGAAGTAAAGCTTTCAGCTTGTCACCACTGAGTATGTTATTAGCTGTGGGTTTGTTATATATAGCCTTTATTATGTTGAGGTAAATTCTTTCTCTACATTTGTTGACAGCTTTTATCATAAACACACTGAATATTTTCAAATTTTTTTCTACATCTTCTAGGATAATCATATAATTTATATCCTTCATTTGGTTAATGTGTCATATGTTGATTGAGTTGTGGATATTGAACTATTCTTGCATCCCTGAAATAAATCCCACATGCTCATGGTATATAATACTCTTAAGGAATTGCTAAATTTGGTTTACTAGTATACTTAGGATTTTTTGAAGATTTTATTTATTTATTTTAGAGCGACAGAGAATGAGCAGGGAAGAGCAGAGGGAGAGGGAGAAACAGACGCCATGCTGAGCAGAGAGCCCAACGTGGAGCTCTATTCCAGGACCCTGAGATCATGACCTGAGCTGAAAATAAGAGCCAGACATGCAAACAACTGAGCCATCCTGGAGCCCCTTGTTGAGGACTTTTGTACTTATGTTCATCAGTGATAATGGCCAATAATTTTCTTTTGTGTGTGTGATATCTTTGTCTGCTTTTGGTATCAGGGTGCTGCTGGCCTCATAAAGTGAGTTTGGAAACATCTGTTCTCTTCAACTTTTTGGAAGAGTGTGAGAAGGACAGATATTAAACTATTTCTGAATGTTTGGTAGAATTCACCAGTAAAGTCTTTTAGTTCTGGGTTTTTGTTTGTTGGGAGATTTTTTATTACTGATTCAATCTCCCAGGTGATCGTTAAGATTTTCTTTTTCCTTCTTTCTTTTTTTTTTTTGAGATTTTCTATTTCTTCATATTTCAGTCTTGGAAGATTGTACATTCCTAGGAATTTATCCATTTCTTCCGGGATTTCCAATTTATTGGCATATAGTTGATCATAGTAGGCTCTTATGATCCTTTGTATTTCTTTGGTATCAAATGCAACTTTTCTTTCATTTCTGATTTTATTTGGGCACTTTCAGTGACTGTAGCTAAAAGTTTGTCCATTTTGATTATCCTTGCAAAGAACCAGCTCTTACTTTCAGTGACCTTTAAGTTTTTAGTCTCTATTTCATTTATTTCACTTATTTATTCAATTTGATCTTGTTAAAATTTCCTTCCTTCTACTAACTTAGAGTTTTGCTGTTTCTTTTTTCACTAATTACTTTAGGTATAAAGTTAGATTGTTTATTTGAAATTTCTCTTGTTTCTTGAGGTATGCCTGTATTGCTATAATTTTCCTCTTAGAACTGCTTTACTGCATCCCATGAATTTTGATATGTTGTATTTCCATTTTTGTTTGCTTTAAGTTATTTTTTGTGTTCTCCTTTGATTGCTTAACTGACCAATTGGTTGTTGAGTACAGTTTATCTTTATTTATTTGTGATTTTTCCAGTTTTCTTCTTGTTTGATTCCTACTTACACATCATTGTAATTTGAAAAGGTGTTTGTCATGCTTCCCATCTTCTTAAATTTATTGATACTTGTCTTGTGGCCTAACTTCTGATCTATACTGGAGAATGCTCCATATGCATTTGGAAAGGTGTCTTCTGCTTTTGGATGGAATGTTCTGCATATATCTATTAAGTCAATCCAGTCTAATGTGTTGTTTAAAGCCAAAGTTTCATTATGGATTTTCTGTCTGAATGATCTCTCCATTGATGTAAGTGGGGTATTAAAATACCATACTATTATTGTACTACTGTCAATTTCTCCCCTTAGGTCTGTTAATAGTTGCTTTATATAGGTGTTCTTATGTTGGGTGCATAAGTATTTATAAATGTTATATTCTCTTATTAGACCGACCCTTTCAGAATTTTATAATGTTCTTCTTCACCCTTTACTATAGTCTCTGTGGGGTTTTTTTTGTTGTTGTTGTTGCTTTTTTGTATTTTGTATTTATTTTTATTATGTTATATTAGACACCATGCAGTGCATAGTTTTTGATATAGTGTTCCATGATTCATTGTTTGTGTATAACACCCAGTGCAATCCACACCCTCCTTAATACCTATCACCAGGCTCACTCATGCTCCCAACCCTCTCCTTTCTAAAATGCTATTTGTTTCCCAGATACCATAGTCTCTCATGTTTCATCTCCCACTAACCCCCTTCATTTTTCCCTTCCTTCTCCCAATGTCCTCCATGCTATTCCTTATGTTCTTCAAGTAAGTGAAACCATATGATAATTGCCTTTCTCTGCTGGACTTATTTCACTTAGCATAATCTTCTCCAGTCCCATCCATGTTAATACAAATGTTGGGTATTCATCCTTTCTGATGGCTGAGTAATATTCTATTGTGTATATGGACCACATCTTCTTTATCCATTCATCTGTTGAAGGGCATTTTGTCTCAGTGTGAGACAGGAATCCATGAAAATCCTTGAGGAGAACATAGGCAGTTAACATTTTCGACATTGGCCACAGCAACTTCTTTCAAGACATGTCTCCAAAGACAAGGGAAACAAAAACAAAAATAAACTTTTGGGACTTCATCAAGATAAAAAGCTTCTGTACAGCAAAGGAAATAGTCAACAAAACAAAGATGGTATTTTCAAATGACACTATAGACAAAAGGCTAATATCCAAGCTCTATAAAGAACTTCTCAAACTCAACACCCAAAAAATAAATAATCAAGTCAAAAAAATGGGCAGAAAACACGAACAGATACTTCTCCAAAAAAGTCATACAATGGCTAACAGACACATGAAAAATGTTCATCATCATTAGCCATCAGAGAAATTCAAATCAAAACCACACTGAGATACCACCTTACACCACTTAGAATGGCAAAAATTGACAAGGCAAGAAACAACAAATGTTGGAGAAATTGTGGAGAAAGGGGAACCTTCTTACATTGTTGGTGGAAATGCAAGTTGGTGCAGACACTTTGGAATACAGTTTTTGTTTTTAAACTATATTTTGTCTGATATATATATATATATATATATATATATATATATATATATATAGGCCAGCTATAACAACAAAATAATTATTTTGTGTGTATATTTGTAGAACAGCTATGTTCACATATTCTTGAAAATTATATATCATAACCAGATTTTTTGTCTATCCTTTTAGAATAAAGACTGTCAAGCCAAAATATATTTATAATTTTGTTTTAAACAAGAAATGCTGGATTGCTTGTGGAATGAATCATATGAAGTGTCAGGATTCCTCAGAATAGTAAACATTCTTTATTCTCTATCTTGTTTCATCCATTACAACAAAGGGCATGATGACAGTCCTTCCTCCTCCAAAAAAAAAAGAGGAAGGCCTTTGTTGCAGTCTCATATATTCCTTCTCCCTTACTCTGTAGTTTCCAATGCTTATAAACAGAATTTTGTATATGGACCTGCCCACCACTTTAAAGGGGGAACACATAGATTTTAACTGCCTATTAAATGTGAATGAACTTCACTCTGGCAGAAAATAACTACTGTATTCAGTTTTAATAGCATCCTTTCTCAACACTCACATTCCTGCAGATCTCAATTTGAATCGGGTGGTATATAATAAAAATATTCTTTATTAATTCTTAAACTAATAATATTTGTTGAAAGTATTTAAAATTCTATGCATAGATTTCCTACAAGGAATTTCTGATGTGTAGAGTTTATTTTTTCCCTGACATTACATTTCTCCTTTGAAGTAAATCAAGAGCTGGCAGCTGTGCTGTTAGCAAGTTTGTTAGCAAGTCAGAGAGTGAGATATCTACTGTTTTTAAGAGTGGTGATTTTAGATCACTATTTGGAGTACAGTTTCCAGTTTACTATATCTTTTTCTTTAACTATGCAGCTTTACTAATGAGAAAGAAAGTTCTCTGGGATACCTGTGACAAGTTAGCTATATCTGCATGAGTAAATAGTGGAACTAACGTTAAGTATGGATAAAATATAATCAAATTATGTGATTCAAGGAATGCCAAAATATCATTGTGAATTACCTCAGAATACAACAGTTTTTGAAAATCTCTCAATGCCACTATGAAGGATTTATTCAAAATGAGAAAAGAGAGCATAATTCAATGGCTACTGACATAAGAAACACTGGGCAGTGAAATAAAATACTCTTATGTACTAATAGCAATCTGCAGCCCCTCCAGTTCTGTACTTTCTCATACTCAGTTGCTATGCTTTAAGGGTGTCTATGCACATAAAAATCAATGTTAAACTTAAAAAGGAAAACTGGAATGTTAGATGCCCCTCCTAGGATTACTTATTATAGATTTTTACTGTCAAACTTGATTGAAGCAAATGTATCACTGGATTAGGGAAAAATTCTCAACTTTTCTGCACAACACCTGTCAGGTCATTGTTTTTAAAACTCACATTTCAAGTATAAAAACAAATCAGAAACCCTACCAAATCTGTGAGATAAACCTATAACACAAATCATCCCAAAAACCCACTAAAAGCAGGACAAGACCCTGAGGATATTTTCTTAAAATATTCAACTGAATGTAAATTTTGTTAATAGTTTTGTAACTCCAGATTATCAGTTATTCTTTCAAAGTAGATACAAAGTTTAAAGAAAACACTTATTTTTAAACTAAAAGATATTAAAAAACAGACCACAATGCTGACATAGAAAATTATGTGATACTTTCTAAAAGTCACAATAAAATATCCCAAACAACTAAACAACTTATTAGAGCATACACACTCTCCTCCTTCTCAGATTGAATTTGTCACTTTGAAAGTTTATATCCTAAAACCCAGACTATGCTCAGCAAGGAATACATAGTTATCTGCAAGGAAACATGTGAATTCATAAGAAAATATTTTCCCCATATCAGGAATCCTAAAAGGGAACAATTTCTAAATACATGTATTCAGACAATGATACTCAATTATTTAATTGTTCAGTATCTGAGGCATTAAAAATTAGATATGTAAAAAGTTGACTAAGTCTTCCTGCCTAATAGTTATATATAATAAACAGGAAAACAGAAAGCCAGTCTATAGATTGAGTTACTAAAAAACATAAAAAATAGAAAAGTAATAGTTGATAGGGTAATTTAAATCATTGTTACCTATGTCCTCATATGTACCACACTGATGTATAATAAACTAAGAAAATGATTTTTAAAAATAAAAATCCTAACAGAGGGAAGGTGGATAGAAAAGTGGGTGAAATATGTGATGGGGATTAAAGAGGGTGCTTGTTGTGATGAGCACTGGCTGTTGTATGGAAGTGCTGAATCACTATACTGTACACCTGAAATCAGTGTTACACTGGATGTTAACTAACTGGAATTTACTTTTTAAGATTTTTTAAAAGATTCTATTTTTTTGAAAGAGAGAGACACAGTGAGAGAGTGAACACAAGCAGGGTAGAGGGCAGAGGGAGAAGCAGGCTTCCTGTTGAGCAGGGAGCTGATACAAGCTCCATCCCAGGACCCTGGGGATCATGACCTGAGCCAAAAGCAGATGCTTACCAACTGAGCCACCCAGGCACCCCTTAACTAACTGGAATTTAAGTAACCCCCCCCCCATTGGGCTCTCTGCTCAGCGGGGAGCCTGCTTCCCCCTCTCTGCCTGCCTCTCTACCTACTTGTGATCTCTGTCAAATAAATAAATAAAATCTTTAAAAATAAATAAATAAATAAATAAATAAATAAATAAATAAATAAAAACTTTTAAAAAACCACACTTCAGCAGAATTTCATTTGTGCTTTTTGCCTACATTGTGATAGGTCTTTGAAGTACAAAACAGAGTATGCTTGGGCCAGGGGGAACAACTACAAAAAAAAAAAATACAGCATTGACAAATTTCAACTCTTTTCATCTAAAATATTTTTTAACAATAATTTCTCTTTGATATTTGCTTTCTGAATATTAATGGCACCAAACTTGCACCCATTAAAGGTAGATTTGAATTGGAAAAGACAAAAATCAATCAAAGATTACTGAAGAACATGAATGATTAATTCATGAATGATACAGTCAGTATAATTTATAGTTAAGTGCTTGTTTCTCTGATGTGGATCAAAATTATACCAAAAATAGTTTCGGTAATGGAATTCCAGAAATAGTGAATAATTGTCACAGAATAAAAGAAATGCTTCATATTTTAGGACAAATATTTTGGGAAAAAAAAGCTCTTTCCAACACTTAAGCTGGATTGGCTTAGTAAATGGTCAATGACTTATTACTTTAATTTCATACATAGAATAGGAACAATGAAAATTAGTGCAATTGCTGTTATTATTATCATAATGCACTCTGAAAAAGTACCAGCAATCTAGGGGCTTTTGAGAAAGCTGATATTTTATCCCTGTCAGTACAACTGAACCTGTTGCTATATTCCCATCTGTTTATAAATGTTACTCCTATCAGCTGCAGGGACCATGCTTTTTTAGAGGTTCACTGTATTCCACTCTGGATACAGCTCTTCTTCTCTCATCGCAATATGCAAACACGTGTCAAATATATTACACAATTTCATGTTCATTTTAATATATCAGGGTAATTTTCACAGAAAATAAAACATCAACTATAAAGTCATTTCTGCTTAAATAATTCCATACTTAGTGTCTCTAGGTAGGTACAAAAACTACATGAAATTCTTGAAGATATTTTCAGCATACCTACTGCCCCTCTGTTTCTAGTTTTCTTTGATCTCACTCCCTCTAGCTTACTGTGAATACTCAAAAACCTTCTAACTTTTATCAAAGTATTTAGCTATCTCTTTCTCTTACTTTTAGAGACTTAGTCTCTACCCCAAACGTAGATATAGATATGGGCTCAGCCTTTGTACATGGAAAAGACCATTGCAGCTCAACAAGTTATCATCCTAACCAAAAGAACATCACCCATAAGATTGATTGTACTAACCCCACCAAAATATTAGCTTGGGATTAATTTCTCCTTTTTATCTTGTTCTGTTACAAATATATGAATTAACTAATGCATTTCTCTATTCATATTGCCTTCCTTGGTTTAAACATTTTGATAGATGCAAGCAACATAAAAAATCCCTGAATTTTATTTCATACATTCTGCTCAGAAAAAAAATTACAATAAAACAGATCCAATAATGCAACTGGCTGGGTACTGTTAGAGAAATATGAAGTGCCTATCTTGTCCTAGAATATGGATCATAATTTTCTAGAAATCAAAGACTTACATTCTTGGCCAAGATGGAGTAAGAGAAAGTAAATTGATTCTCTGCTCTGAAACTACTAAAATTGAAGAACATATACAAAATTATGATTTAAAGGTGTTAAACATCAGGCAACAAAAATCAGTGACCCATAATAACAGGGAAATTGCAACATGAGCCCTATGATTTGACCCAGTTTAGTGCCTGGGGAGTTTCCAGGCTGTAGTACAAGGTTTCAGACTCCAAGTAGCAACAGGAAATCTTGCAAACATGAGAAAATGGATCTATGATTCTGGAGAGGTCATTCTGACTAGAAATGGCAGGGCATAGCACTAGAAGGGAATGAGTCCGCACAAAGAGAAAGCTCTGGAGATGTGCAGAATTCTCTTAGAATGTTCAGCTGAGTATTGATCAGTATATACAATTAAGAAAAATAATAGGGGCGCCTGGGTGGCTCAGTGGGTTAAGCCGCTGCCTTCGGCTCGGGTCATGATCTCGGGGTCCTGGGATCGAGTCCCGCATCGGGCTCTCTGCTCAGCAGGGAGCCTGCTTCTCTCTCTCTGCCTGCCTCTCTGTCTACTTGTGATCTCTGTCTGTCAAATAAATAAATAAAATCTTTAAAAAAAAAGAAAAATAATAAAGGCATAGGAAAGAACAACTCAAATGGATTTGAGGAAATAATAACCAAAACTAACACAGGGCTTTAATAGTTCATGTTCCTGCTGGACCAAATAGGAAACCTCATAAATCATGGAAGATCAAGCAGAGTACTCAGTAGGACTTTGCATTAGTAGTGAAGCAAAGTTTGCCTTTGACAAAAGGCTCATCTACTGTTACAATACAAAGATTAGAAGTAACATAACTGTATTCTGGAACAAAGTTCAAGAATATTAATATACGAATTTATATAAAATTTACATGAATATATCTATCACCCAACAAAGTAAAAATTCCTATATTTTGGAATTAATCAAAGAATTATCAGGTAGTCAAAGAAGTAAGGAATACATAATGATGAGAAAAACTAATCAAAACTGAACCATAAATGATAAAGGTAACAAAATTAGTAGCCAATGTGTTCAAGAAGCTAAACACAGATTATAGTAGTTTGACTTAAAAATATTTTTTAAAACCTAAACAAAATTGTATTGTGAAAATGAAAGAAATGGAAAATATCCTGGGATTAAATGCAGCATAGAGCAGAAGGAAGGATTAATGAACTTGAAGACATACAAAGAGAGACAAACCAAAGTGAAACACATCTGGGGCACCTGGGTGGCTCAGTTGATTAAGCATCTGGCTCTTGATTTTGGCTCAGGTCATGATCACAGGGCCATGGGATAGAGTCCTGTGTGGGCTCCCTGCTCAGTGGGGAGTCTGCTGGTCCTCTCCCTCTGCCCCTCCAACACCCCCTCCTCTCTCTCTCAAATAGATAAAAGAAAATCTTTAAAATGAAACACACCTTAAAAAAAGCCTGAAAATAAAATGAAATACAGAAAGATAAAAGAGTAAAACAATATTAAAAAGAAAAGAATGTACCAGTGAGCTCTGACATAACTTAACACACATTGATACATATGTATTTGAAATTCCCAAAAAAGAGAAAGGGTGAAAGAAACAAAATATGTGAAAAAATAACTATTTTTTAATTATAAAGAGTACAACCCCAAAAATTTCAATAAAAGTCAACACAAGAAAGTTGGAAACAACTAAAGCAAGGAATAATCATAATTATGACAAACAAAAATTTTTAAAAAGCCAGAAAATAAAAGACATGTTACAAGTAAGGGAACTAAGAATGACAGCAATTTTTTTTTTTTTTGCCATAAGCAATGCTAACAATAAGGCAATAAAGCAGAATATTAAAAGTTGAAAGAAAATACCATTATCCTGTAATTCTATAACCAGTGAAAATAGTTTTTAAAAATAAAGGTGAAATAAAGATACTTGAGACATACACAAACTACTGACAGCCAGTAGATCTGCACTCTAAGGAATCTTAAAGGAAGTGCTTTGGGCAAAAGAAAAGTATTACCAGGTGAAAATCATGACATATGCTACCCCCCAAAGTGAAGAACATTAGAAGTTGTCACTGTGTGAATTAATCTATAATAAGTATTTCTCTTATTTAATTATCTTTAAAACATAATTGATTTGTTCAAACAAAAATGATCTGTGTTGGGGGGTTTGTAATATCCGTTAAAAAAAATAACAATGATAGCACAAAGACTGGTAGGAGAAAAATGGAAGGATAGCATTCTAAGTTTCTTATAGTACATATTAAGTGCTATAATATCCCTTGAAAGTGAAATTTAAAAATGTGCACTATAACCCATAAAGATGTCTATTATAAACCATATTTCACAAACCATAAACTGTAAAATGACACAAGAAACAATTATAGTTAATAGAAAACAAAGTGAATTAAATGATAACAATGATTACATAATCAAGACTAAAGTAGAAAATGTGGAAAAAGAAAAAATAACAAATGAAGTAGAAAGTAAACCCCACATGATAAATTTAACCCAATCCTATCAATCACTAAATATAAATGGTGTAAGTGACCCAATTAAAAGAGACTATCAAATTGGATAAAATACAAAACCTAATTATATTCTGCAAAAAGAAATCAAATTCAAATATAAAAACACAAGCAGGTTAAAAGTAAAAGGATACAAATATTAAACATGCTAACACTAATCATAAGAAAGCTGGGAGCACCTACAATAATAACAAACAGAATAAATTTCATAGTAAAAAACTTTACTAAGGATAGGGGCACCTGAGTGACTCAGTGGATTGAGTGACTGACTCTTGGTTTTGGCTCAGGACATGATGTCAGAGTACTGAGATTGAGCCCTGAGTGGGGCTCCGGGTTCAGCACAGAAGCTGCTTGGGACTCTCTCTCTCCCCTTTTGCCCTTCCCCCCACTCTCTCTCTCTCTCTCTCTAAAATAAATAAATAAATATTTTTTTAAAATGTTACTAAGGATAAAGGGGGCCATTTCTCAATAATATATTAGCAAGAAGACCTAATAATCCTTACATTTATGCAACTTACAATGAAGTTGAAATAAGTGATACATAATGAATTGCAAGGAGAAATAGATAAATCCACAACTGTAAACAGAAATTTCAATGCTCTGCTCTGTATATGTTATAGGACAAACAGAAAATCATAAATGTTATGAAGTCTTGATGTTATTTTATTATTTTTGGTGCAACTGAAAATGCTATCTTTATAAATTTCTTTCTGTGATTTCATTGTTAGTATGTAAAAATGCTGTCTATTTCTGGGTATTAATTTTGTACCTTGCCACTTTAGTGAATTTGTTTATTAATTCTACCCCTATTTTGGTGGAATCATTAAGATTTTCTATGTATAATATCATATTGTCTGAAAATAGTGACAGTTTAACTTCTTTTTTACCAATATAGATGCTCTTATTTCTTTTCCTCATCTAAAAATTACAAAGAGGTATCACCTCACACCTGTTAGAATGGCCACAGTCAAAAACACAAGGAACAACAGTGCTGGTATGGATGTGGAGAAAATGGAGCCCTTACACACTGTTGGTGGGAATGGAAACTGGCACAACTACCGTGAAAAACAGTATAGTGGTTCTTCAAAAAAATTAAAAATAGAAATACTATTTGATCCAATAGTTCTACTATTGGGTATTTAACCAGGAAAAATAAAAGCACTAATTCAGAAAGATATATGCACCCTGATATTTACTACAGCATTGTTTACAATATCCAACACATGGAAGGAACCTGTCCAACAACAGAATGAATGGATAAGAAAAATATGGTATATTTTTACACAATAGATTATTACACAGCCACAAAAAGAATGAGATCCTGCCTTCTGAGATAACATGAATGGACACAGATGGTATTATACTAAGTGAAATAAGTCAGACTGAGAAAGACAAATACCCTATGATCCACTCATAAATGGAATCTTTAAAAAAAATGAACAAATGAAAAAAGCAGAATCAGAACTATAAACACAGAAAAATATCTGATGGTTGCCAGAGGGGAAGGAAAGAAATAAGTGTGGGCTGGGCAAAGTGAGTGAAGGGGAGAGGGAGATATAGGCTTCCAGTTATGGAGTAAGTCGCAGGAATAAAAAGCAGAGGACAAGGAACAGAGTCAATGATATCAAAATAAGAATGTAATGGAACAAACGGTAGCTATAGTTGTGGTGAGCATAGCATAATGTATAAACTTGTTAAATCACTAAGTTGTACACCTGAAACTAATGTAACATTGTGTGCCAACTACACTCAAAAAAATAAAGTCATTTTTTTAGAAAAGATTTTATTTATTTGAAAGAGAGAGAGAGCACATGAGCATGAGTTGTGGGGAGGGGGAAAGGGAAAGAGAGAAGCAGACTCCCCACTCAGCAGGCAGCCTGATGTGGGATTTGATCCCAGGACCCCGAGATCATGACCTGAGCTGAAAGCAGATACTTAACCAACTGAGTCACCCAGGTAACCCCTCCAAAAATAAAGGCTTAATGAACAAAAAAACACATTAATCAAAGTGACATATTAGAACATTCTTTTTTTTTTTTAGATTTTATTTAGGTTCAAATTAGTTAACATATATTGTATTACTAGTTTCATGGATAGAATTTAGTGATTCATCACTTGCATATAACACCCAGTGCTCATTATAAGTGCCCTCCTTAATGCCCATAACCCATTTAGTGCATCCCCCACCCTCCCCTCCTCCAGCAACTCTCAGTTTCTTCCCTATAGTTAAGAGTCTCCTATGGTTTGCCTCCCTCTCTGTTTTTATCTTATTTTTCACGACAAAATGATATAAATTATTTTCAAGTGAACACAGAAGGCACACTGAAATAGAACTTATTCTGAGCCATAAAAGCTATTATCAAATTTGCAAGGATTAAAATCATACCAAGTATGTTTTCTGACCACAATTAAATTCAGTTAGAAGTTACTTATAGAAAACTATCTTGAAAACTCCCAAATATTATGTTTAAGTAATCTATGCATCAAATAAGAAATCAGAAAGATAATTAAATTTATTTTTAATTGTATGAAAATTAAAACTAAACATCAAGATATGTGGGATACAACTAAGAAAATGATTAGAGGGCTTTTTTTTTTTTTTTGAGAGAGAGAGAGAGCAGGTGAGATTGAGCAGGAGAGAGGTAAACGGAGAGAGAGAGAGAAAGAGAGAGAGAATCTTAAGCAGGCTCCACACCTAGCCCAGAACCAGATGCTGGTCTTCATCATGACCCTGAATTCATGACCTGAGCCAAAACTGAGAACTGAATGCCCAATCCACTGAGCCACCCACATGTAGAGGGCATTTTTTTATAGCATAAAATGCCTATGTTACCAAGGAACCCATGTGCCAAGCAACATTCTCAGTTTTTACCTTAAGAAACAAACAAAAAAGCAAATTAATCCAAAGTCTGCAAAAGAATGGAAATAATAAGATTAACAGAATGGAATCAATGTCATTATAATAGGAAAATAGAGAAAACTTATGTAATAAAAATTCCATCTCTGAAAACATATGGATGGCAAATTAGCACATGTAAATATGATCTACAATGCAAATTAAAAACATAATGAGATGCCATGCCATACCTTTTAGAATAGCTAAAACAGAAACCAAAACAAACTACCTATATTAAGTACTGTCAAGAACTTGGAATCACTGGAACTTTTATCTACTGCTAGTCTGAATTCAAAATGGTAAAATCAATTTCAGAAGTTCCAAGCACATACATCTATCATACGACCATCCATTCTGCTCCTAGTTACCTACCCAAGAGTAGTAAACTCCTATATGTAGATGCACCTGAATACAAATATTGGCAGCAGCTTTAAAAGCAAACACATTAAATAATAAAACCAACAACAACCCAAAATCTTAATGTGGCCATCCATCAACAAGAGAATGGATAAGATATTGGTGTATCTATATTATGGAGTTGCCATAAAAAGCAATGAATTGTTTATACAGGCAACAACATTGATGGATCTCAACAGAATTATAGTAAAAGAAGCCAGATAATTAAGAGGGCCCATACTGTGTGATTTCATTCATATAAAATTCTAGAAAATAAAAATGCAAAGTGACAGAGAACAGATCAGTGGTTGCCTATGGATGGGGATGAAATGAAGTAGACAGAAGGATTAAAAACTTTTAAAAAAATTAGAGATTTTTTAATCTTGATTGGAATAGTGGTTTCACAGTACACACACACACAGACATTAAAACTTACCAAAGTATAATATTTAAATATGTACAATTCACTTTATACCCATTATATCATAATAAATCTGTTAAAATTTTAACAGGATCAGTCACACAACTTAATATTTATATGTATGAAATCTATAAATGCCACAAAATGTAAGAGTGGAGCATGACAGAATGTGTGTTGTGGGCACAGGGAGAAATGGAAGAACTGATTGCTTGTTTGTTTGCTTTTTTTTAAAGATATTTTTTATTTGTTTATTTGACACACAGAGAGAGTGAAAGAGCACAAGAAGGGAGGAATGGCAGGCAGGTAGGCAGAGGGAAATGGAGAAGCGGGCTCCCCACTGAGCAAGGAGCTTGATGTGGGGCTCGATACCAGGACCTCGAGATCATGACCGGAGCCTACGGCAGATGCTTCACCAACTGAGCCACCCAGGTGATGCATCTGATTGTTTTTTAAGATTTTTTTTTTTTTTTATTTGACAGAGAGAGAGCACAAGCAGGCAGAGAGGCAGGCAGAGAGAGAGGAGGAAGCAGGCTCCCTGCTGAGCAGAGAGCCCGATGCGGGGCTCGATCCCAGGACCCTGAGATCATGACCTGAGCCGAAGGCAGCGGCTTAACCCACTGAGCCACCCAGGCGCCCCTGATTGTTTTTTAAATTGTAGAATCCCCACCATGTCTAATGTAATTGAATGTACAATGCCAAAGAATTCAAAACACCTGAATTATAGTCACTTGCTCTTGACTAAGTAGCAAAGTATACTTAGGGAGTTCATTTCTCTTCTCCATAGATTTGTAAAATACAGGGCTTTCCTCAAGGAACTTTGAAGTTCCTCTGGACTCTATAATTTCATCTCTAAATCTAGGTAAGGAAATGAATTTCTGGTTGAGATAACTCTCAGCTGGTGTGTGACCATGTCAATAACTTCCTATAAATTAGATATAATGATACCCTTCATAAGTTTTAAATTTTCTAAGGCCCCAACATATTCAGTGTGAGATTAATAAAATAAACAAGAATATTTAATACAATAGCCTATTTCCTGTAAAGAAACACTCTAGGCATTTGCACATTTCTCTGACCTTTCTCAAATATATATATATTTTTTAATCTGAGGGTATGTGTGCTTCTCTGGATTTCCCCAAATAACTTTATATTTTAAATGTTATTATGGGATTAGATTTCAAGTTATATAAGTTTGCAATGATCACAGATGAAATCACAAACTATTATTATGAAGTTTGACCATCTGAGTATTTCATGATCAAAAGTTCATAGTTCGGGGCACCTGGGAGGCTCAGTCAGTTGGATGGCTACCTTCAGCTCAGGTCGTGATCTCCAGGTCCGGGGACTGGGCCCTGCATCAGGCTCCCTGCTCAGTGAGAGGCCTGCTTCTCCCTCTCCCACTCCCCCTGCTTGTGTTCCCTCTCTCGCTGTCTCTCCCTGTCAAATAAATAAATGAATGAATTTTCTTAAAAAAAGGCTCATAGTTACAGGTATTAAAAAATTAAATGACAATTACAACTTTTTAAAATTTGAAAATTGTATGAAACCCTTTGATGCAGATATTATTTAATCAACTGTCCAGATGAAGAAACTTAAAGAATCATCACAATATTTTCCTATATGATACACTAACCAGCACTCACTTTTTTTAGATAAAAATCAATTCTATCCATGCACACAGTTTCTTTTCTCTTATACTCATATATCACAAACTATAATAAGATAAAAGCTTATAGATTTTGATTCCTAGCTTCCACTTTCCTATCACCATTATGTACAAAAGAAAAATTGATTCTGACCTTGAAGTCAGAGTGTTAAAAATAAATCTCTGTTGTATCTATGTTCCTTTTATATTTCTGAAATAATTGTTTTAAACTTACTCAGGGGATTACTTTAATGATCTACTAGCTTTTTATAAGTACTAAAAATAAGTAAAAGCGATGTTTGTGCAGGAAAGTGTTTATCAGTTCCTAACACATTTGAAGGAAAAATTTAAGAGTTTAAAAGATGCTGAGCTTCCCAACACAGATATTCCATGTGGCCTCTATTACTCAGGATCCTATCTACTATTGAAAGAACTTACCATAAGACGTATGCAATTTGTAGTGCTATAAATATTTACTTCAAACACCTATCTAAAATCAAACATGATTTTCAATTGACATGATACAGAAAAGACATGACGAATCAAACCTAAAGAAAAAAAAATTCCATGTTTTACATTTTTCCTATTCTAACCCTTACTTAAGACTTGATGTAAGTTTAAATAGTCACACAATATTTGCAAAATTTATTTTCACAATATATATTCATCATGATGTATGTAAGTTTTAAATTAAGTTTAAGTTCAGTAAATAATTTTTATTATAGAAAATAGTGAAGTTGCAAAAAAACTATAAAAAGGAAAAAATGCAAAACACATTCTTGTAATTTATTAATGATAGGCAAAATCTACATAAGAAGTCAATTAAAATTACAAGGAAAATAGAAATTGCCACAAAATTACTGTACAAATATAATCCTTGAAACTACAGTAACTTTCAAAAACAAATTTATTGAAACTTGAGGATCTCATTAGTAATGACACTATAAGACCTTACCAGAATAGCTCCTCTGCAGAAAACAAATAAAAAGCTGGACCTTATAACCAAAGTACACACGTATAAGCAGTGGAAAGTGAACAGATGGTATCAGAGATTAGTACATGCTCAATGGAGACTGGTATATGAGGTGAAAATCCACTTTTGTTAATTTTAGCCTCAAGTATGGTACAGCTATTCAGGGGATGAAATAACAAAGTATTATAAAAACAGCAGCATTTCTCATGAGCCAAAGAACTGAAGATAGGGAAACAGTTGTTGAAGAATACAGTGAGGAAATCTCGAAAGGGAAAGTCCTAATTCTCTCTACCCATATTTCTGTCTGACCTTTGACACACACATGCACAGAAAAGAGCAAAAGCAGCTCACCTAAATAAAGAAGATTTGAAATAAGGCCAAAGCTGCCACTCCAAAAGCAGTTTGAAATTTAAATCCAACTAAGACAACTGCTTGTTAAAAGTGGAGAACCATCACATTTGACAAAAGGATAAGAATCCAAAACCCTTAACACTTAGTATCTATGTGTCCAAGATACAATTTAAAGTTAAGTAAGAGTAGGAAACCAGGGAAGTGGAATAAAGAGAAGTCAAATTAAATAAAGACCAACTATGCAATGACCCAGATCTTTAAAATAGCAAAAAAGGATTTTAAAATGGCTATTTTAACAATCCCCAATTAAAGAAAGCATAATATGTTCAAATGAATGAAAAGATGGCAAATGCCATCAGAAAAATACAAACAATAAACTAAAAGACATGTAGAACTTAAAAAAAAAGAGGTAAAAAATAAATCACTCAATGGATTTGCCATCCAAATGGAAGTGACAAAGGGAAAATAAAGTGAACTTGAAAAAAAATAAATAGAAATTATCCAATAGTGCAGAAAAAATAATATCAGATAGGAAATAAATGAGCAGAGCCTCATAGACATGTTAGATAATAGGAAACTATCTGCCCTACATGTAAATGGAACAAATTCAGTAAAGTTGCAGGATACAAAATCAACATACAGAAATCCACTGTGTTTCTATACATTAATAATGTATCAGCAGAAAAAGAAATTAAGGAATCAATTTTAATTACTATTGCACCAAAAATCACAAGATTTCTAGGAAAAACCAAACCAAAGAGCTAAAAGAACTTACTCTGAAAACTATAATACTGATGAAAGAAATTGAAGATGACACAAAGAAATGAAAAAACATCCCTTGCTCATGAATTGGAGGAATAAATATTGCTAAAATGTCTATACTACCTAAAGCAGTCTATACATTTAATGCAATCCCTATCAAAATACCACCAGCATTTTTCACAGAGCTGAAACAATCCTAAAAATTTGTATGGACCCACAAAAGATCTCAAATAGCCAAAACATCCTTGAAGAAGAAAGGCAAAACTACAGGCATCACAATTATGAACTTCAAGTTATATTACAAAGCTGTAGTAATCAAAACAGTATGGTATTCGCACAAAAACAGACATGTAGAACAGTGGAACAGAATAGAAAACCCAGAAATGGACCTACAACAGTATGGTCAGTTAATCTTTAACAATGCAGGAAAGAATGGGAAAAAGAAGGTCTCTTCAACATATCATGCTGGGAAACGTGGACAGATAAATGAAAAAGAATGAAACTAGACCACTTTCTTATGTCAAACACAGAAATAAATTCAAAATGGATGAAAGATCTAAATATGAGACAGGAAATCATAAAAATCCTGGAGGAGAACACAGACAGCAACCTCTTTGACACTGGCCATCAGCAACTTCTTTCAGATATGTCTCCTGAGGCAAGGGAAACAAAAACAAAAATAAACTATTGGAACTACACAAAAACAAAAATCTTCTGTACAGGGAAGGAAACAATGAGCAAAACTAAAAGGTAACCTGCTATATGGGAGAAGATATTTGCAAATGACATATCTGTTAAAGGATTAGTACCCAAAAATCTATAAAGAACTTACACAACTCAACACTCCCCAAAAAGAATAATCCAATTAAAAATGGGAAGAAAACATGAATAGACATTTTTCCAGAAAATCAGAGATGGCCAAAAGACACATAAAAAGATGCTCAATGTGACTCATAATCAAGGAAGGAAATACAAATCCAAACTACAATGAGATATCATCTTGTATCTGTCAGAATGGCTAAAATCAACAACACAAGAAACAACAGGTGTTGGCAGGGATATGGAGAAAAGGGAACCCTCCTGCACTGTTGGTGGGAATGCAAAGTCGGGCAGCCACTCTGGAAGACATAATGAAGGTTGCTCCTAAAGTTAAAAATAAGACTACCCTATGATCCAGCAGTTGCACTACTAGTTACCTACACAAAGAACACAGAAATACCAATTTGAAATGATACATGCACCCCAATGCTGATAGCAGCATTATCTATAATAGGCAAATTATGGAGGTAGCCCAGTGTCCACTGACTGATGAATGGACAAAGAAGGTGTGGTATACATATACAATGGAATTTTACTCAGACATCAAAAAGAATGAAATTGTGCCATTTGCAACAACACAGATGGAACTAGAGAGTATAATGCTAAGTGAGGTAAGTTAGAGAAACACAAATACCATGATTTCACATGTGGAATTTATAAGACAAAAAAAGGGGGGAAGAGAGAGGGAGGCAAACCAAGAAACAGACTGAACTATAGAGAACAAACTGATGATTACCAGAGGGGAGGTGGGTGGGAGATAGGTTAATTAGGTGATAGGGATTAAGGAATTATTAAGGAGTTGTTATGATGAGCACTGGGTGTTGTATGGAAGTGCTGAATCAATCTATTGTGCACTTAAAACTAATATTACACTGTGTGCTCACAAATTAAAATAAAAAATGAAAAAAAAAAACAGAATCACAGAAGAGGAATGAAAAATTAGTCAGAAAAATCTGAAAATTATGTCCAGGGACACCTGGGTGGTTCTGTCAGTTAAGTATCTAACCTTCAGCTTGGGTCATGATCCCAGGGTACTGGGATGGAGTCCCACATCAGGCTCCTTACTCAGCAGAAAGCCTGTTTCTCCCTGTCCCCTGCCACTCCCCTGCTTGTGCTCTCTCTCTTTCTGACAAACAAACAAACACAAATCTTTAAAAAAGGAAAAAAATAAATATTATTCAAAAATTTCCCACATTTGTTTAAAGACAAAAAAAAAATTATAAACAGAACATGACAAGTACACAAATCAAACTGCAGAAATCTAGAGAAAAGAGCAAAACTTGAATGCAAGATGAGAAAACTTACTACCTATAGGCAACAACAATTCAACTAACAACTTACTCTTTCACCGGACATTACAGAGAGTGGAAGAGAAGGGACCAGAATTACTCAAGTGCTAAAACAGATAAAACTGTCCACTGAAAATTCTATATACAGAATGTTCTATAAAATAATCT